>NC_143580.1:101078405-101235785 GCF_048544385.1 Mastigoproctus giganteus
CCAATCTGATTCATCCCCTTCCTTCTAGATTTTACATAAGTAAAGAACTCCTTGCTGTTTTTCTTTGCATCCCTTGCCAAATAATTCTCGTAATCTGCCTTCGCCTGCCTAACCTCCTTTGTAACTTGGTTACAAATCAACTTATATCTATCATAGGCTTCTGTGTCAATTTATATGTATATGTAATTTATATGTATCCCATGCATTTTTCTTCTCTGCCATATGTCTCATTAGTTCATCTGACATCCATTTAGGCTTGAACCTTGAACAATATTTCTTAGTTGGTATGTAAAGCCTAGTAGCTTCCAAGATAAGTTCTTTGATAAGCAAATTCAAGATAAGCAAATTCAAAATGCTTCCCATTTTGAATTTGCTGTTGGCAACATCATCGGTTGATCCAACTGTATAGAATTTAAATACTGTCTCAGACCATCGTAGACGCCTTTACGAAAGCAATAACCCTTCCCTTTACCGCTGATGGTAGTTACCTCTTTGAGTAATCCCACTTCAGCACACTGTGATCATTGCCACCTAGTGGTTCCTGTATCTGCAGATTCTTAATGCATGAAGAATTACTACTGATAATCAAATCAAGAGTATTGCTTCCTCTAGTTGCCTCCCGAACCTGCTGATTTAGAAAACAATCATCCAATAAATCCGCAAAAGCCTTGCTAGTGTGTGAGTGACCAAACCACAAATTGCAGTCAGTATCTGGGAAATTAAAGTCCCCCATTATAAGACTCTCTGATTTACTGGCTCGCTCTATTTCCCTGTACAGTTTCTTATTATACTCATCATACTTGGTTATAGATCAGCTTATATCTATCATAGGCTTCTGTGTCACACATTAATTTATATGTATTCCATGCATTTGTCTTCTCTGCCATATGTGTGATTAGTTCATCTAACATCCCTTTAGGCCTAAACCTTGAACAATATTTCTTAGTTGGTATGTAAAGCCTAGTACCTTCCAAGATAACTTCTTTGAATGCTTCCCATTTTGAATTTCCTTTTGGTAACATCATCAGTTGGTCTCACTGTATAGAATTTAAATACTGTCTCAGACCATCGTAATCGCCTTTACGAAAGCAATAAACCTTCCCTTTACCCCTGATGGTAGTTTCCTCTTTGAGTAAATCACACTTCAGCACACTGATCACTGCCACCTAGTGGTTCCTTTATCTCCAGTTTCTTAATGCATGAAGAATCACTACTGATAATCAAATCAAGTGTATTACCCCCTCTAGTTGCCTCCTGAACATGCTGTTGTAAAAAGCAATCATCCAATAAATCCACAAAAGCCTTGCTAGTGTGTGAGTGGCCAACCCACAAATTCCAGTCAATATCTGAGAAATTAAAATCCCCCATTATAAGTCTCTCTGATTTACTGGCCCACTCTGTTTCCCTGTGCAGTTTCTTATTATACTCATCAGAGTCATTAGGCCTATAGCACGCTCCTACTCTCAATTTTGATCTCCCAATGCTTATGTCATACCAAACTGACTCGACACTGCACTGTCAAGTGATGTCGACTGGCTTCACTTCCTTAGATTTTATGTGTTTCTTAACTAATAACATAACTCCTCCTCCCTTCCTATCCTGTATATACTTTCTGTAGATGTTGTAACCTCCCCCAATACCAGTTCTGCATTCCTTATATCTGTGTGACACCATGTCTTTGATATCGCAACAATATCCGCTTTTGATGTTTGGAGCAGCACCTCAAATTCATCAAATTTATTTACCAAACTCCTAGCATTGGTGTACACACAAGTATACATGCAGCTGTTCCTATTCTTAGCTACCCTAACACAATCCATGTGTTTACTTGTACCGCAGTGACTCCCAGCAATCTCTGAAATATCCTGCATCTTGTTTTCCAGGCTTCTGCTCATTCCAATAGATAGAAGCAGAGCAAGATTCACTTTCACCTCTGCCAGTGGCTACTGTTAATCTATTAGTCCTTGTATCCCCCCAAGTTAGCAGTTTTCCGACTCACTTAACAATGCCTTTATAGCGTCAGTAAATATTCTTGCACCCCTTCTATTTAAGTGTATCCCATTCCTGTAGAAGCAGTCTCTCCTGTTAACAAGTACAGTCCAGGCTGTAAAAAATTTTACCTCTTTCCAGGGCCGAATTGATCGACAAGGCTCTCATCATATGTTCCCTACTATTGTGTCTGGGCAGAATTGCAGACATTTTCAAATTCAACCGTAATTCATGGCTTTTTTTCAACAGTGACCTGTACTTGTTAAGTAATTCTGCTGGTCTCCTACTCTTAATATCATTAGTGCCAACATGTACACCTATATCACCTTTTGTGCCCTTAAAAGATGATATCCGCTCTACAACGTCATCAACCTTTGCCCCTGGCAGACATACCCAGGTCTAGGACTGCTGTCCGGCCGCAGTTCCAATCTGTTTTCTCTGGCGGTCATACCACAGTTAGTTTTTTTGCTTTATTTTTGGTTATCATCTTGCTGACAGTAGCGATAAAAATAATATTTACGACCTTTTAAAAATTAATAAAAAACAAAAAAATTCAACAAGAGCATTGTGCCTTCAATGAAGAGTGGAACAGAAAATATTTTTTTGCTAACACAAATAACAAGACTATTTGTCTCATCTGCCGGGAGAGTGTCTCAGTGTTGAAAGAGTACAATATTAAAAGATATTTCACTACTAAAAATTCCAAATATGGTGCCAATTTAACTCCGGAAGCAAGAAAGAAAACTGCTGATGGTTTGATTCAAAATTTATCTAGACAACAAAATGTGTTTACACGGCTAACTAAGGAACAAGAAGCTACTGTAGAGGCAAGTGTTTCGTTATTTCTCATATAATTGCAAAAAGCAATAAGCCTTTTTCTGATGGAGACTATATTAAAGAATGTATGACTGAAGCTTGTGGAATTAGATGTCCTGACCTTAAACAAAAATTTGAAAATATAAGTTTATCTTGGTGAACCGTAGTAAGAAGAATTGAATGTACCGATACAAATATGAATGAGCAATTATTATGAGTATTAGAATTCATAACATGGTACTCGATAGCTCTTAATGAAAGTAATGACCAAAAGAATACTGCACAGTTAATTTTCGTACGTGGATGTACCTCTAATTTTGAAATTATTGAAGAGCTACTTTCAATGGAATCTCTTAAAGACCAAACAACGGGTTGATATATTTGAAAAAGTTGAAAAATGCTTAACAAGATATGATTTACAATGGAACAAAATGGTAAGCATAACAACTGACGGAGCACCAAGTTTGACAGGTAAAAATGTTGGAGCGTTAAAGAAAATTCAGGATAAAATTTGTGAAAATTATCCTGATTATAATTTAATTACAGTTCATTGTATTATACATGTGTATTATGTAAAAATATGTTAAAATTTGAACATGTCACATCTTGTATTATTAAACTAGTAAATTTAAAATACAATTGAGGGGGCCTGAAACACAGACAGTTCGTTAATTTTCTTCAAGATATTGAATCGGAGTACACAGATATTCCTTATCATAGCCAAATTCGATGGCTTAGCTTAGGAAAAGTTCTTCGACGAGTATGGGATCTTAAAGACGACATTATTCTATTTTTAAAACTGAAAAATATTATGGACTTTCCCGAATTAACTGATAATAACTGGATTTGTGATTTTGCGTTTACCCTGGACATCGTGACACACTTAAATGCTTTCAACACCGTGTTACAACGGAAATATTTATACGCCCATGATATGGTAAAAAGTTTGAATGGATTTCAATTAAAACTCCAGTTGTTACTTCAACATTTATTGATTAACAAGGTAGACCACTTTCCAACCAGAAAGTTGCTGACGATCCCAGAAAATAAATTTGAAAAATATTGTGAAATTATCAACGCTTTGAATGACGACTTTTCATGAAGATTTGGCAACTTCCGAAAAATTAAGACAAGTTTGGCAATAGTGCACGACCCATGTTCAATAGAAATTGATGGCGCACCGATTATAGATTCAGATTATAGATCTGCAGTGTGATACCGATTTAAGAGAATTGAACCGTCGTGAGGGAATCTGTAAATTTTACAATACTCTTAATTCGGGCAAATTCAACTAACTTAAAAAGATTTTGCCCGAAAAATGTTGGTCATTTTTGGATCAACCTACATATGTGAACAAACATATTCCATCATGAATCTAAATAAAAATTCTTTACGATCAAGCATCGCCGATGAACATTTACAAGCAGTTTTAAGAATCTCAACTACAAAATTAACACCCGAAATTAAAAAAAATGTTAAAAGATGTAAACATTCCATTTATATCATTAAATTCTTGGTTCATTGGTGTAATATATTTGTTATCCAGTACAGGTGACCCCCACTTAATGCTGATAATTCGTTCCGGAAAAACAGAGCGCTAAGTGAATCCGTGCTAAGCGAGCGCCACATTCCGTAAGGTAACATATGTATTTGTGAGTTGCGGTCGGTGCCATAGGATATTTCCTAATCAATAATAAACAGTAGTGAAAAGATGCACAAATGTCAGTCAAAATACTTAATATTCAAATATTTGTACATATAAAATATTCTGTGTTACATACGTATATAATTATGTGGTAACTACTTAAGTATCAAAATTAAACTTAAAATTCCAATTAAAGTCATGAATTTAATTGATATGAATTGATTTAATTTAATTGAATTTAAACAAGAAAAATGTTTCGATTTTGGGTAGAACTTTGACTTTTTTCCAAATAAACTAAAAGGGGTATTAATTTTAAATCCCCCGCAGAGTTATCACCCAACAATAAAGTTAACCGATCCTTCGCCGCTTTGAAACCTGGCATGTTTCTTTCTTCTTTCAATATGAAACTTCTTTTAGGCATTCGTTTCCGCAGAAGTCCTGCTTCATCTATGTTGTAAACTTGTTGAGAAGTATAACACACAATACCCCTCTTCAATAATTTTAACAAGTTCTGTTTTTGAAAGTTCCGGCTCCTTCTGCACTTGCGGCTTTTCCTGGATTTTAAATCTATTCAACCAGCCTTTACTAGTTTTAAATGGCTCCACATTTTTTTTTTTTTAGGCAAGTTTTCTTCAGATCATCATATAGACTAATCTCTCTCTTTTTTTTTTTTAATGTTATTTAACTTAACTGAATTCTGTATTGGATATTATCTTCAATAAAATTAGTTAAAGCCTTTCCATTTCAATCCTAATAGCCCGCCTAGCCTAGTTGCTTGCAGTGGAACAGCTATCTTTCCCGCTGCTAAAATTAATTCTTTATTTTTTTTTTATAATTGTTCCTACAGTTAAACTTGCAAGTCCTAAATTATGGCACACATCCGCTTATCTTTGACCGGAATCGATTTGCTTCAAAACGACTAATTTAATTTTCAAATTCGGTCTTTTTCTTACATTTGTAGTCTTGATACTGTGTCCAAACGTTGTTGCTTTTTCATTCTTATCCACCATTATTAACTCTTCAAAAATGTAACTGCGCATCAATTACGATACAATGTTCCAGTAAACTGTCTGTTACGCACAATGTCTAATACTGTACAGAATGATGACTAGACTTTGGATAAATGCCTATAACGCAAATATTACAAGCAGTATATGGATAATTTTTTAAAATGTTGATCTCGGAACTACGTAACAAGTCACGGTACTGCAATTAAATTAGCGTGCGAGAAAATATCACTGAGCATGGGAACATTTCTCAAATCAGCGTGGGAAACGTTTTAATGCTGTTTTGCTATTCATTTTCAGGCTATCGACTCCATCAAATGAAACGATTTCGTTAAATATGCCAAAAATGCAATCTGTAAAAGAGCGTTATAGTGATCCGAGACAGCATTATAGTCAGATGTGGGTTATAATATAAGAACAGCGTTATAGTGAATCCACGTAAAGCGAACAGCGTTATAACGGGGGCCTGCTGTATATTATTGGATAACAAATAATATATATCTAAAAATAGTATTTTACATGTGGCCCACCTTCTTTTTGAATTCCTAATGTGGTCCTTCAGCCAAAAGGTTTGCCCAGGCCTGCTCTAGAAGGAAAGAGATGAATCAGATTGGTCCACTGGATATTGATGGTTCAACTGGTGATGATCCTGCTCAGGTGGCTAACAAACTAAACGAGTATTTTGCATCTACATTCACCCATGAGGAGTTATTCAGGGAGGGGAATGCCAGAGGTGAGTTAAACTCTGGCAGTGAGCTAGATGATTTTGTAATAACTGACAAGAAAGTGGAGGAGAAATTGTTCAGGATAAACATAACAAAGGCACCCGAGGTGGATGGGATTTATCCAGTTATATTAAAGGAGGCATCAAAGGAAGCAGAGGTACCCATAGACTGCAGATGTGCAAATGTGACCCCAATTCACAAAGGAGGATCAAAGGCTGACAAGTAATTATAGACCTGTGAGTTTAACTTCTGTTCAAGGAAAATTAATGGAGGCACTGGTTAAAGAAGCACTGAAGGATCATCTAGACAAGTCTTCATTTATAGCTCGGACACAGCATGGTTTTGTTAAGGGAAAGTCTTGCCTGACCAATTTGATTGGATATATGATGCAGTCACAAAAGAACTGGATGCAGGGAATAAATTTGATATTATATATTTGGAACTTAGAAAGGCTTTTGTTACTGTTGCACATGGAAGACTGCTGCACAAATTGGAGCAGTGTGGCATTGGAGGCAAATTGCTGCTATGGATAAGGGGATGGTTGAGGGGGAGAAGACAGAGAGTGGTAATCAATGAATACTGGTCATCGTGGACTAATGTTATTAGTGGAGTCCCTCAGGGTTCAGTTTTGGGTCCATTGTTGTTTTCTGTATTTATAAATGATATTGATGATAGTATACCAAGCTTAATGCCCAAGTTTGCAGACAATACAAAGGTTGGCAGGGTTATTAAGGACACTACTGACAGTATGCTGCTGCAACAGGATCTGGAAAGGTTGAGCAGATGGGCTGAGATGTGGTAAATGAAGTTTAACATTGACAAATGTAAAGTACTACATATGGGATACAGTAACCTCAGATTAACATATCAACTCTGCGGTACTACAGTGACAATGGTATAGAATGAAAAGGACCTGGGGGTAATTTTGCAGGCAGATATGAAGTTTTCTGAACAGTGCAGACGGGCTGCAAGAGTAGCTCATGGTGTCTTGTCATTGATATACAGGAATTTTTCTGGCAGGCATAAGGTGGTGTTATTCCCTTATATAAGGGAATGGTCAGGCCACACCTGGAGTACTGTATACAGGTCTAGAGGCCTCATTTCAAGAAGGATGTAGAGCTGCTGGAATGAGTACAGAGAAGGACAACAAGATTAGTGAATGGAACAAAGGGGTGCTCTTACGAAGAAAGGCTTAAGTTTTGCAAATTACAGTGTCTCGAGACTAGGCACCGGCGAGGTGATCTGATAGAGGTGTATAAAACCTTGAATGCTGATGGTATTCTTCCTGTTGCTCAGAATAATCACCTGAGAGGGGATAAATTCAAATTGAGGAAAGTCAGATGTAGGATAGATGTGCGGAAATTTGCATTTAGCCAGCGGGTACTTGGTTGGTGTAACAGACTTCCATCCCTTGTTGCTAAAGTTGATAGCCTAAATAAATTTAAGGCTCAGCTGGACAGGTATTTCGAACAAACTGAGGGATGAAATGGGAGTGTTTTTTTTTTTTTGTTTTTTGGCTGATGCTGCTTGCTTTCTTGCATCATATGCCTCTACTAATGCTAATGCATTTCAGGATCACTTAAACAAGACTACAGCAATAGTTCAGACACAGCATGGGTGTGTCAAGGGGAAGCCTGGTCTGACCAATTTGATTGAATAGTATGATGTGGTCACAAAGGAACTGGATGCAAAAAATAATTTTGATATCATATACTTATATTGCATGAAAGCTTTTGATACTGTTGCACATGGAAGACTACTGTACAATTTTGAGCAGTATGGCTTTAAGGGTAAGTTGCTGCAGTGGATAAAAGAATGTTTGAGTGGGAGAAGACAGAGTGGTCAATGGGAACTGCTCTACATGGACTAATGTTATTAGTGGTATCCCTCAGGGTTCGGTGTTGGGCCCATTGTTGTTTTGTATATTTATCAATAATATTGATGAAGGTATGTCAAGCTTAATGTCAAAGTTTGCAGATGATACAAAGGTTGCAGAGTGTTCATGACAGTAATGACAGTATGTTGCTGAAAGAAGATGTGGAAAAGTTTGGTAGATGAGTAGGTTTGAAGTAAGTGGCAAATGGAGTTTAACATTGACAAATGTAAAGTACTGCATATGGGTAGCAGTAACCCCAGAGAAATGTACCAACTATGTGGTGTTACACTCAGGGTTGGCGAAAATGAAAGAAACCTTGGGGTAATTGTGCATTCAGATATGAAGATTTCTGACAGTGCAGACAGGCTGCCAGAATAGGTAATGGGGTCTTGTCAATCATATAGTGGAATTTTGCAAGCAGGGATAAGGAGCTGATTATCCCCTTTTATAAGGCAGTGGTCAGGCCACACCCTGTTTCTGGAAGCCTCATTTTAAGAAGGATGTAGAGTTGCTAGAACAAGTACATTGAGAGACAGGTAATAAGACTGGTGAAGGGAACAAAGGGGTGCTCTTATGAAGAAAGGCTTAAATTCTGCAAATTGCAACTTTGGAAGACTAGGCACCTGCGAGGCAATCTGATTGAAGTGTATAAGGCCTTGAATGGATTGAACAGGCTTAATACTGAGGGGATTTTCCTCTTGCTCAGATTACAAACCTGAGGGATCATAGATTCAAACTGAGGAAAGACAGTTGCAGAATAGATGTGTGGAAGTTTGCCTTTAGCCAGCTGGTAGTTGATTGCTCAAACAAACTTCCATCTGTTGTTGTGGAAGTTGATAGCTTAAAAAAATTCAAAGCAGAACTAGACAAACATTTGGAATGAATGGATCAGTGAAATGGGAAGGGTTTTTTTTTTTTTTTTTTTTTTTGGCTGATGCTGTATATAAGCTTGCTTTCTTGCATCATGTGCCTCTACTAATGCTATTTGTTTCTGGTCACTTTGCTACTAGGAAGAAGCAAGTAGGAGGGAGGAGCATCCTGATACCCATCTACACCATGAGGAGGCAGGCCACAACTGAGCTCGAATCGCCCATAGCAAACCTCCAGTGTCATATACTGAATGTCCAACCCATTCAAAATATGAGCAAATAAAATAAAGTAATAAAAATGATAAAAATAAAAGGAGTTAATAAATTAAAAATAAAATGAATTAAAAATTTAAAAATAAAAATAAATAAATGAAAACAATTTAAAGAAATAAAATAAAAATAAGGAATCAATAGAAAACTACAAAAAAGAAATGGGTAAAAAAATTAAGATAAAAATAAATAAATAAATAAAATAAAAATCCTTTATCATTGCAAGACTGGTGCCAGTAATGAGAAACAGAATAGAGGAAAGAATAACAGTAAAAGAAGGAGCAAGAATAAAAAGTAAACACTTGATAGATGGACAAAAGGAAAAGACAAGAATTAAAAATGAATAGAGGGAAGAGATAAAGATTCCACACAGGATAATCTCTGTAATCTGATCATCCTGCCTGAGGACCACCCCGAGGCCAACAGTAGATAGCAGATAGGGAAACAGTGATTGTTTAGTACTGTACAGGCAGCATTATTTTATGTACATGTAAGATTAGGACTTGTCCAAGTTGAATGTGGTTGCTTTCCTGCATCATGTGCCTCTACTAATGCTATTTGTTTCTGGTCACTTTGCTACTGGCATCATGTGCCTCTACTAATGCTATTTGTTTCTGGTCACTTTGCTACTTTGACCTAAAAATGATTGTTGTGACGATGGCAGTGGTATCCTGAAATGTCAACGATGGAGGTGATGGCCTGGACTGGAAATAGAGCTCGAATAGGAGTAGTTCTTGGAATTGCATCCAGTGAAGGTTTTATTTGCAAATTTGTGCATAAGATTAAATTTTTCTTTGGAGTCCAAGAGGGATGACGCATTTACAGGAGAAAATGGTTGGCACACAGCAGACAGAGGCTGAAGAAGATCCAAGTAATATGGACAGGTGAAAAGAATGTGCTGCCAGTTACAGAAGGAGAATCAGACAGGTTAAACATAGCAAGAAGTGCAAAGGTAACCAAAGCCAGCTAGAAGAAAAAGAGTATGGAGACTCAGACTGAACCATTTTAGAAAAAAATATTTCAGTCTGAGTATAAAAAAAAAAGATTTTATCAAAAGTACCTTTGAGAATAGCAACTTATTTGAATATGCCAGCTACTTTTCCTCTCCCACCTGATCCTGTTCTCACAAGATGGAATACATGGTCACAAGAAGTATAATTTTATGCTAAAGATTTCGATTCTTTAAAAGAATTTGTTGATTCCTTGGATAGTACACATTCAGTGGCTATTGGCAGTGCTAAAGCAATGGTTTCTGATTCTGTGGCTAGAAAAACATTTATTGTTCATCCAGACCCATTTCAGCTGGTTACCTAGTTGTATTACCAAACTTGAAACATGGAGACTTTCTCTGAGCAGCATAATTGGAGAGATGGAAAAAAAATTGAATTCAAATTTCGATTGTGCTTGGAGATACAGAAGAGTGCTGTGCAAACTGTGGGGAGCGATCTCCAGAGGAGTCATGGCAATTTTTAAGTAAAATTATTTTTGTTGTAGAGACCTTACCACTCAAATGAAGTTTGAGATATGAATAAACTCTATTGCAACTCAATTAGTTTGTTAGGGTGGTTACACGTGTGACGCAGGTGATGTTATCACTTATTGTCCACATGAATAATATTCCTTTATTTGCTCACTGTGTATGGACACAGAAAGCAGCTGACTAGTTTGACTTCTCAGTACACATTAATACTTCTCAGTACTACTCGTTTTGAGGACGAGAGTTTCCACATTTGAGGACGAGAGTTTCCACATTTTGAGGACGAGAGTTTCCTGTGCGGACGTGCCTTTCTGCCGCTCCTGGAACAGAGAAGTTTTTTCTGATTTATTTTCTGCTTTATTAGTTTAAATTGACATATTACTTATTTCTAGAGTAGCTTTATATTCCTATTTACGGTATTTAAAGTTAAAGTAACTTAGATAGAGATTTGTAGGTATTACTTAGTATCGGAAAGGGTATCAAATCCACGTGTTTACCGTTCATAAACAGCCGCCATTGTTGCGTGAAAATTAATCAGTAAAATCTATTAATCTTGTCGAACTTCATTGGCAATTAAATTGCACTTTTAACTATACATATAACCACTTAGGTTACGGAACATAAATAATTAGTAAAAATAAATAATTAATACATAACTTGATACGGAAGTTATATAAAGGGATTTCATAGATAACACTCGTTACTGAAACACGATACAGCATATCCGGAATTATAGTATAGTGCATAATATAATATTGTTAATTAATCAGTAGATCTATTAATCTTGTTAAACTTCATTGTCAATTAAATTGTACTTTTAACTATATATATATAACGACTTAGAGTACAAACGTAACAAATAATTAGTACATACTTGATACGGAAGTTATATAAAGGGAACTCGTAGATAACACTCGATACTGAAAAATAAATATAGCTTTATAACTGTGTTAAGATACAAGTTTAAGGTTTTAATTTTGTTCCGAAATTGTAATTTTATTGACATTTAAATCGAAATCATGACTCTGACCAGAGCAGCAAAGCAAAAGGCTCAAGCTAATGGGAGTGCTGTGACTCAGGGGAGAACTGAGGGGGGCAGTTGCCCTCTGAATCACAGCCTTTTAAGATGCACTGTTTGCTTGATGTTTGCGGAGCAATCGGGTACGGGACATGATACTGCCATGGGGGATGTCTTTGTGTGTGCACGATGCAAGGAGTGCAAGGAAATTAGGCGACAACTCGGCGTTGTTATGGGCCAATATGAGACCTTGAAGGACAGGGTAGATGCCGTCGAAGAAAATAAATTGAGGGGCCCATCAAGCTCTCAGCTGCCCACATCAATGCTGTTGCGCATGAAAGACTGCTGCACAAATTGGAGAAGTGTGGCATTGGAGGCAAATTGCTGCTATGGATAAAGGGATGGTTGAGTGGCAGAAGACAGAGAGTGGTAATCAATGGACACTGCTCAACGTGGACTAATGTTATTAGTGGAGTTCCTCAGGGTTCAGTGTTGGGTCCATTGTTGTTTTCTGTATTTATAAATGTATCAGGCTTAATGTCCAAGTTTGCAGATGATACCAAGTTGGCAGGGTTGTTAAGGACACTACTGATACTATGCTGCTGCAACAGGATCTGGAAAGGTTGAGCAGATGGGCTGAGAGGTGGCAAATGAAGTTTAACATTGACAAATGTAAAGTACTACATATGGGAAACAGTAACCCCAGATCAACGTATCAACTCTGTGGTACTACGCTGACAGTGGTAGAGAATGAAAAGGACCTGGGGGTAATTGTGGAGGCAGATATGAAGTTCTCTGAGCAGTGCAGACGAGCTGCAAGAGTAGCTCATGGTGTCTTGTCAATGATATACAGGAATTTTTCAAGCCGGGACAGGGATGTGATTATTCCCTTGTAGAAGGCATTGGTCAGGCCACACCTTGAGTACTGTATACAGGTCTGGAGGCCTCATTTCAGGAAGGATGTAGAGCTGCTGGAACGAGTACAGAGAAGGGCAACAAGATTGGTGAATGGAGCAAAGGGTTGCTCTTATGAAGAAAGGCTTAAATTTTGCAAATTACAGAGCCTGGAGACTAGGCATCGGCGAGGTGATCTGATAGAGGTGTATAAGGCTTTGAATGGCTTGAGCATGCACAATGCCGATGGGATTCTTCCTCTTGCTCAGAATAATCACCTGAGAGGGCATAAATTCAAATTGAGGAAGGACGGATGTCGGATAGATGTGCGGAAATTTGCCTTTAGCCAGCGGGCAGTTGGTTTGTGGAATAGACTCCCATCGTTTGTTGTTGAAGTTGATAGCCTAAATAAATTTAAGGCTCAGCTGGACAGGTATTTCGAACGAATGGAGGGGTGAAATGGGAGTAGTGGTTGTTTTCTTTTTTTTTTTTTTTTTGGCTGATGCTGAATAAGCTTGCTTTCTTGCATCATATGCCTCTGCTAATGTTAATGCTAATACTCAATTGCTGAGTAGTACTGAGAAATTCTTCTCAATGGCTGAGCGGTAATCCCTTTAGCTCTTAATTTGTGCTTCCTACAGCACAAATTCTCAAATTGCCTATATTACCTAAGGGTCAGAGGTGCAAATATGTGGTGGCAGTAAATATATGTTATATAGCAAGTCTGTTGCATTCATGCTTTTTTCTGCTTTGCAATTCAATGCTTTCTTATCAGCTTGGATGTGTTTTTCATTCTTCTGCTACTTTTTATATTAGCATTGGTTTTAAGAAGAAAGAAATACATATTTTACCATGGACAATTGGGTAATTAGAACAACACGACCGGGGAGTAATGACAATAATGTTGCCACAGATACTTCAGAAGGTAATAAGGTAAGAAATATGTGACAATTTGGTCACTAACGTTATTTCAAACGTAGTTCTACCACCAATTTCTGGTAGAGAGCCATTATATTCCTAATCAAACTGAATGAAAAATAATAGAAAATATAAAGAGGAATTTATGAAATATGGCTTCACTTACAGTGTGAAGCCATACAGATGGTTAGCAACGTCCTGTGTGCGTAATATATTACAAAAAACGGGCTAATGAAGGCATGAAACGACTTAAATACAAAACATTCAGAGATAATGAAAAAAACAGAATCCTTTCAAAAAACATGCCGATGCTATAAAAGGTCTGAAATCTTTCATGAAGAAATATGTGGCAGTTTCTTGTAAAGCTTTAATTTACAAGAAATCAATAAAAAATGATTTCAATTATGCATGGAGAAAAGTACAGCAAAGATTTAAAAACCATTCCTCTATCCAGAGACACAGCCTTGCAGCACACAACATAAAATTCAATTTATTAAATCAATTGAGAGAAAGTAAAATTTTTGCACCACCGTTAGATGAATTCACAGATATTTCAAACCTTGCTCAAATTATTGTACAAGGGATGATCAGTTAATTCATGGACTGGTGCAAGATTTTATGTTTACTGCACGAGCTTTCCATAACTGCTGCTACAGGTGCTCTCCACACTACAGCAAACTCTGAGTGCACATGCCAGTACTTTTCGAGCTAGTGTTGCTTGAAGAGAGTTTTTTAGGCGCATGTCACTGATGATCGTTTTGAAGCAAATATCATGTTGGACCTACAGTTTGAACAGCTATATGTGATTCGTTATTGTGTCAGACAGGACTCAAATGCATTGGAAACAGTTAAAGAGATGAATCAAGTGAGTGGTGACGGGTGACTCAGTAGGACGGACATATTCCAAGGTTAGGATCGTAAATACAATTTGAAAAAATTATTGAGCAGCAACTGTGGAATGTTTTCAACAGGTTGGAAAATCAGTTTGAAAAATAATGGCAGTTATGTTGAAGGTTAAAAACTCAAATTATATTGTTTTAAACTTTAAGATTTTAGGTTTTATATGTTATTTACAGTGTGCTTCTGTCATAGGTACATCCACAGTTATTAAAGTTTAAAGTTGCACAAGGACCTTTTAATCACCCTGTATATGCATTCATGGCTCCCCTGATTGTTGCTTAGAAGGTGTTCCATGATTATAATGTATTTACTTTCCCTCTGCAATTTACCCAATTATTAGATGCCATGTAGTGCCCTAAACTGCCATAGTTCCCATTTCTGTAATAAAACTTTAAATACTGCAACATATTTCTTCTTCCATCTAACGACTATGTAATCACTACCTACCAGTGGTTCCTGTATTTAAGCCCTGTGATGTCATGATTTGTGACTAATAATGCAGTGAAGAATATTCTTACTCCAAGAATTTTCTGTAACAAGCTGGTACAAATAATAATCTAGTTTATTTAAAAAAAAAAAAAAAAATTCCCCATGACTTATTTCCCTTCCACTTATTCCAGTTAATTTGGGGCAGATTGAAGGGACTCATAATAAAATATTCACACTTGCTTGTCCATTCCATCTACATATAGAGACTCGCTTCACAATCCTCTGGTCTGTAGAATATTTCCACTCTCATTATACCTTTGCTACCAGCTAACTAGAAAACTCATCTGATCAGTGATAGCCAGCTATGGATTCCCTCAGTGTCAATACACTGGCTTATATTATCCATCTGTGGACAAATTCAATGCAAAAGTTTGGCAAAACTGAAGCAGTTGCTTTTGACATTTCAAAGGCTTTTGATTGCGTTTGGCATAAAGGTCTCCTGAATAAACTTCCATTTGATGGTTTTCCAACTGTTTTTTGTAATTAGGTATCCAGTTTTCTATCTGTCTGCTCACTGCAGGTGTTCAGTAGACAGCTGTCTGTCTTCTAACTTTTCTAGTAATGCAGGTGTTCCCAAGATTCAGTTCTTTCTCCTACTCTTTTCCTCTTATATATTAATGACCTTCTTCCATTGAGTGGAAATCCTGTCCATAGTTTTGCTGATGATAGCACGTTGCATTCCACCTTCCAGTTTGGGAAACCTTTCCAGGCACAAACAGCTTCAACTTCTGCAATATCCACTACCAGTTCCCTAAATGCTTATCTCCAGGTAATTCTCCAGTGAGTCAAAGTTCAATCCTTCTAAAACTAAGTGGCACCTCCGTAGCCAGGTGGGCAGGAGCAGCAGTGCATAGCACACACTTCTTGATTAGACCGGGGTTCGAGCCCGTGACCACCAAATACGGAGGATGCAGAAAGGTCAGGGAATGACCACCGCATATTCCCGGAGCAATATGGCCTTAGTTACTAATGCTCTTAAAAACCAAATAACAAACAAAATCTAAAACTAAGTCCTGTCTTATATCTTGCAAAAAGTTTCTTCTGCATCTATGCTTATCTCCAGTGACACTCTGATCTCTAGGTGGGATCACATATCTCTGTTAGGGATTACTCTGACTTCTAATCTCTCTTGTCGTAAGCATATCACAAATTTTGCTTCCTCTGCTTCTAAAAAAACTGGGTTTCTTTTTCGTTTTCGGCATTATTTTTCTTCCAGACAGCTGCTCACCCTGTACTAATCGGAAATCCACTTGCCATGGAATATTGTTCCCAAATCTGGGGTGGTGTCCCAAAACATCTCTCAGGCCTCTAAATTCCATTCAAAAGAGGGTAGTTTAGCTAATTAATGACCCATCTCTAACAAAGTGTCTTCATTCTCTGTCTCTTAGATGTTCTGTTTCTTCTGTGTGCCTTTTCTATAGATACTTCTATGGGCACTGTTCTTTTAAATTGGCTTCTACAAAGGGTACTAGGAAAGTTTTGCAATACAGCTTTGTTTATTTAATTTTTTCAAAGTAATTTCCTCTACATTCAATACACCTCTCCATCCTCCGAAACCAATCTTTAAACCAGTTCTGCCAAGTTTCACTAGGGAGTAAAGCACACTCGTTGTCCCAAGCCCGTAGAAGGTCCTCATCACTGGAAAACCGCCTCCCTTTTAGCTTCATTTTCACATGCGGGAACAGTGCAAAGTCGCAGGGAGCAAGGTCTGGACTGTAAGGAGGGTGCTCGAGAGGTTTCAGTCCTGTCGTGGTCAAATATTCGGTGCAGGCTTTGGCGCGGTGAGCTGGAGCATTATCGTGATGGAGGTACCAGGTGTCCATTCTTGACTTTGGCCGCAGGTTCTTCATAGATCCAATGACTTTAGGCAGGCATTGTTCAGTATACCACTTAGCTGTGACTGTCTTCTGCGTGTCCAAAACGACACGTTCCACAATTCCACTCGATTTGAAAAATACAGCTATCATTTTCTTCTTTACAGATCGGGATTTTCTGACAATTACGGGTGTGTCGTCATCATCAAAGACCCAAACTTTGTTTTGAGCCTTGGTCGGCAGATCGTAATAGTACAGCCAAGTCTCGTCACCTGTCACGATGTTGTTCACATACCGAGATTGTCCCTTATCAAACTTTTTTTAACATCTCCCAGCACCAAGTCACACGTCGTGTCATCTGCTCTTCAGTCAGTTGATGCGGCACCCAGAGAGAACAAAGTTTCTTCACGTGCAAATGATCTTGCAGAATCGAACGAATTGCTGGTGCATTTAGGCCCAAAGTATCCTCTATCTGTTGGTAGGTCACTCGCCTGTTTTCGTCAAGCATTTTCCTCACAGCAGTAACGTTTTCCTCCGTAACTGACGTTCGTGGCCTTCCCGGCCTCTCAGAATCCTCCAGAGTGAAATTTCCCCTTTGGAATTCTCTATACCACCTGAATATCGTTGTACGATGTGGACAATCATCATCTAGTGCAAGAGTCATTTCTTCTAAGCACTGGTCTATGGTTAAACCACGCACGAAATTATACCGCAAAACTGTCCTTATCTCATTTCGTGACCACGATGCCATCGCAAGCACTTTACATTCTCACTACTAATGAATAACTGAGCCCATCGACTTGACGCGGCGGCTACTATGCACGTATGAACATGTCTCAACATGCAGCAACAAGCAGCTTCCTGTGATTCATTGTTGCGTCATATTGCAAAACTTTCCTAGTCCCCTTTTGTACAATTCCTTCACTCTCTTCCAAACCACTCCGAACATGTACCACACCCAGACAGCATCCTTTTACTGTCCAACTTCAACTCACAGAACCAACTTTTCTTCTTCCTTGTTTATTCCTACATATGTATTTCCTGAAAATTGCAATCTACAGAAATTCAAGTCTAGTGTCAAGAAGTATCTTCTGAACCTTCAACCCATGCACAGTACCAAGTACTATAGGTTCTAATACATAATAATAATAAATAACTTTTACTCACAGATTCAATGCTGGCAAACGCTCTCTTTTTCAGACTCAGGCTGATTTTGATAAGCATAACTTCAACACCTCTTTTATCTTCCCTAAATACATTATATATACCATAATGGAACTCATCATCTCCAATTTATATTTAATAATACCACTACCAGAGTGGGACTTGCAAAAGCTGAGTATAAAAAATCAGTGGCAAAGAGATATAAGAATGGGGAACATATGAAGGCAAAGATGTAAAAATTAAATTGAATAGGCCCTTTCAATATCAAAGAAATGGTAAAATCGATAATCCAGCTGAAATGGCTGTTAAGTTCAACATGTGTTTTGTAACTATATTTACTTTTTAAACCACATTAGTGACAAGGGAGAATAATGAAGCTGAGTTTGAACCATTTCAAAGTAAGTGACATGATATCAAGGAGTGCTTATATGAATAGCTGCTGAGGGTGAGAGAGTGCAAAGGCTCAGGAGAACTATACCCTATTATGCTAATAGGATATAGTTATTTTGCTTACAGGGAAAAGGAGGTGATTATCCCTTTGTATAAGGCAATAGTCAGGTCATGCCTTGAGTACTGCATACAGGTCTGAAGGCCTCATTTTAGGAAGGATGCAGAGTTGCTTGAGCATGTACAGAGAAGGGCAACAAGATTGGTGAGGGGGAATGAAGGGGTCCTCTTACCAAGAAAGGCTTAAGTTCTGCAGGGGGCTGGAGACTAGGCACCTGCAAGGGATTCTTCCACTTGCTCAGATTACAAACATGAGGGGGCATAAATTCAAATTGAGGAAGGACAGTTGTAGAATAGATGTGTGGAAATTTGCCTTTAGCCAGCAGGTGGTTAATTGTTGTAACAAACTTCCACCTGCCATTGTGGAAGTTGATAGCTTAAATGAATTCAGGGAGGAAATGGACAAACTTTTAGAGGGAATGGTTGTGTGAAATTGTTTTTTTTTTTTTTTTTTTTGTCTGTTGCTACATACGCTTGCTTTTTTACATCACATGTCTCTATTACTAACTAATACTACTACTAAAAAGGCAGCAATTGAGTGCATTCAATTATTCTAATGTTAATGGGATTATCTTTAGATTCAGGGATGATTCTTTTGGACTGGAGAAGTGCCAATATCTCACCACTCCATATGAGAGGAGCCAAAGTGATGATGGCAAATTATAGACTAGTGAGTTTGTCTTCTTCTGTTGGCAAGTTTATGGAATATGTGGTTAAAGATGCAATGCAGGACCATCTTGACAAGAATGATACCCTGAATGTGTCTCAGCATGGTTTCATAAAGGGATATGTTTGCTTTGGTTAATTACTGTGAATAGGTTATAAAACACTTGGATTAAAGAAATAATTGGCCCCAGGTGCCAAGTGTTATAATGATTGAGTGATTTCTAGAGTGTTTTCTCAAAGATACAGTTTTGCTCAGTATGTAAAAGTTTTCTTTTGTTACTATGATTAATAGTAAACTTAGTCTTACGAATTGTAAGTTTCAGAAAGAAAAACCACATTTATTTTTTTCCTTTAAACTAACAAACTAACTTTTTTACTGCTTGGCCACTCTAGTGGCACTGGTGCTGCTCCCCATGACTGGAAACCTGGGAGAAGAAATCCACTCTCCCATGGTTGAAAAGAGCAGAGATGGATAACAATATGTTTTCACCTTTGGAGCCATCAAGCTCAAGACTAGAGACAAATGACACAGAAATGACTTTTCTCAATGCAAGAGGTTGTAAACAATCCCTCAAGATGAGATACTAGCATTCCTCATTCTGCATTCTCTATCTGACAAGCCTCAGAGTAAATTATCTTCATTTCTTGTGTTTGCTGCAGGTTCACTGAAATCAGTGAGATGACTACAATCTGGGGAATCTACTGGTAGAGATCACGAAATCTCAACTTTCTGCTAAGCTATTAAAGCTTACTACTTTTGGCAGACAGCCAATAAAAGTAACTCACCATGCCACCCTAAACTCTTCAAAGGGAGTAATCACAGAATCGAATTTATTAACTGTATCATAGGAAAAAAAAATGTCCAAATGCTGTGTGAACAAAGAGTCATTCAAAAAGTCATTCAACAAATTCTCTACAATGAGCGTAATTCTCGCTTTTAACTCTCCTAACTCTCAAACCTGGCTATCTCCACTGCTGTGACCTTACATTCCAAACTCCATCAGGTGCTACAAGAGCCAAAAATATGGACACTTCCAAACTACATATCAAGGTGAGGCAATAATATATGTTCTAATTGTGGATCAAAGGAGCACAACCAATCTAACTGCATCATTAGCATTAGTAGAGGCATTTGATGCAAGAAAGCAAGCTTATGTAGCATCAGCCAAAAAAAAAAAAAAAAACCCACTTCCACTTCACCCCTCTGTTCGTTCAATATACCTGTCCAGCTGAGCCTTAAACTTATTAGGCTATCAACCTCCACCACAAGGGATGGCAGTCTGTTCCACCAACCAACCACCCGCTGGCTAAAGGCAAATTTCCGCACGTCTATCCTACATCTGTCTTTCCTCAATTTGAATTTATGCCCTCTCAGGTGACTTTTCTGAGCTAGAGGAAGAATCCTATCAGCATTGAGCATGCTTAAACCATTCAAGGCTTTATACACCTCTATCAGATCACCTCGCTGGTGCCTAGTCTCCAGACACTGTAATTTGCAAAACTTAAGCCTTTCTTCGTAAGAGCACCCCTTTGTTCCATTCACTAATCTTGTTGCCCTTCTCTGTACTCGTTCCAGCAGCTCTACATCCTTCTTGAAATGAGGCCTCCACAACTGTATACAGTACTCTAGGTGTGGCCTGACCATTGCCTTATACAATGGAATAATCACCTCCTTATCCCTGCTGGAAAAATTCCTGTATATCATTGACAATACTCCATGAGCTACTCTTGCAGCCGGTCTGCACTGCTCAGAGAACTTCATATCTGCCTGCACAATAACCCCCAAGTCCCTTCCATTCTCCACCACTGTCAGTGCAGCACCACAGAGTTGATACATTGCTCTGGGGTTGCTGTTTCCCATGTGTAGTACTTTACATTTGTCAATGTTAAACTTCATTTGCCACCTATCAGCCCATCTGCTCAACCTTTCCAGATCCTGTTGCAGCAGCATAGTGTAAGTAGTGTCCTTGACAACCCTGCCAACCTTTGTATCATCTGCAAACTTGGACATTAAGCTTGATATACCATCATCAATATCATTTATAAATACAGAAAACAATAATGGACCCAACACTGAGCCCTGAGGGACTCCACTAATAACATTAGTCCACGATGAGCAGTGTCCATTGATTACCACTCTCTGTCTTCTCCCCCTCAACCACCCCTTTATCCATAGCAGCAATTTGCCTCCAATGTCACACTGCTCCAATTTGTGTAGCAGTCTTCCATGTGCAACAGTATCAAAAGCCTTTCTAAGATCCAAGTATATAATATCAAAGTTATTCCCTGCATCCAGTTCTTTTGTGACTGCATCATAGTATCCAATCAAGTTGGTCAGGCAAGACTTCCCCTTAACAAAACCATGCTGTGTCTGAGCTATAACTGAAGTCTTGTCTAAATGATCCTGCAGTGCTTCTTTAACCAGTGCGTCCATTAATTTTCCTGGAACAGAAGTTAAGCTCACAGGTCTATAATTACTTGTGTCAGCCTTTGATCCTCCTTTGTGAATTGGGGTCACATTTGCACATTTCCAGTCTATGGGTACCTCCCCTGAGTCCAAGGAAGCTCTCATAATTATGGCTAGAGGTTTGCTTACTTCCTTTGCTGCCTCCTTTAATATAACTGGATAGATCCCATCCACCCCGGGTGCCTTTCTTGTGTTTATCTTCAACAGTTTCTCCTCCACTTTACTCCCAGTTATTTCAAGGTTCTGTAGCTGACTGCTAGAGTTGAATACACCTCTGGCATTCCCCTTGCTGAATAACTCCTCATGTGTGAATGTCGATGCAAAATATTCATTTAGTTTGTTAGCTACTTGAGCAGGATCATCAACAGTTGACCCATCAATATCAAGTGGACCAATCTGATTCATCCCCTTCCTTCTAGAGTTTACATAAGTAAAGAACTCTTTGCTGTTTTTCTTTGCATCCCTTGCCAAGGATTTCTCGTAATCTGCCTTCGCCTGCCTAACCTCCTTTGTAACTTGGTTGCATATCAACTTGTATCTATCATAGGCTTCTGTGTCATGTGTTAATTTGTAAGTATCCCATGCATTTTTCTTCTCTGCCATATGCCTCATTAGTTCATCTGACATCCATTTTGGCCTAAACCTTGAACAATATTTCTTAGTCGGTATGTAAAGCCTAGTAGCTTCCAAGATAAGTTCTTTGAATGCTTCCCATTTTGAGTTTGCTGTTGGTAACATCATCAGTTGGTCCCACTGTATAGAATTTAAATACTGTCTCAGTCCATCGTAGTCGCCTTTACGGAAGCAATAACCCTTCCCTTTACCCCTAATGGTAGTTACCTCTTTCAGTAACTCCCACTTCAGCACACTGTGATCACTGCCACCTAGTGGTTCATTTATCTGCAGATTCTTAATGCATGAAGAATCACTGCTGATAATCAAATCAAGAGTATTACTCCCTCTAGTTGCCTCCCGAACATGCTGATGTAGAAAACAATCATCCAATAAATCCACAAAAGCCCTGCTAGTGTGTGAGTAACCAGCCCCCAAATTCCAGTCAATATCTGGGAAATTAAAATCTCCCATTATAAGACTCTCTGATTTACTGGCCCACTCTATTTCCCTGTACAGTTCCTTATTATACTCATCAGAGTCATTAGGCCTATAGCACACTCCTACTCTCAATTTTGATCTCCCAATGCTTATGTCACACCAAACTGACTCAACACTGCACTGTCCAGCGATGTCGACTGGCTTCACTTCCTTGGTTTTTATGTGTTTCTTAACTAATAGCATAAACCCTCCCCCCTTCCTATCCTGTCTATCCTTTCTGTAGACGTTGTACTCCCCAATTTGCAGTTCTGCATCCCTTATATCTGTGTGACACCACGTGTCTGATATCCCAACCATATCTGCCTTTGATGTTTTGAGCAATACCTCAAATTCATCAAATTTATTTACTAAACTCCTAGCATTGGTGTGCACGCAAGTATACCTGCACCTGTTTCTATTCTTAGCTACCCTAACACAACCCATGTGTTTATTTGTACCGCAATGACTCCCAGCTGTCTCTGAAATATCCTGAATCTTGTTTTTCAGGCTTCTGCTCATTCCAATAGAAGCAGTGCAAGAATCTCTTTCACCTCTGCCAGTGGCTACTGTTAATCTATTCGTCTTTGTATCTCCCCAAGCTAGCAGTTTTCCGAGCCACCTAACACTGCCTCGATAGCATCAGCAAATATTCTTGCACCCTTTCTATTTAAGTGTATCCCATCCCTGTAGAAGCAATCTCTCCTGTTAACAAGTACAGTCCAGGCTGAAAAAAATTCTACCCCTTGAGCCTTGCACAATCTTTCCAGGGCCGAATTGATCGACAAGGCTCTCATCATATACTCCCTCCTATCGTGTCTGGGCAGAATTGCAGACACTTTCAAATTCAACCCTAATTCTCGGCTTTTGTTCAACAGTGACCTGTACTTGTTAAGTAATTCTGCCGGTCTCCTACTCTTAATATTATTAGTGCCAACGTGTACAACTATATCACCTTTTGTGCCCTTAAAAGATGATATTCGCTCTACAACGTCATCAACCTTTGCCCCTGGCAGACATACCCTGGTCCTGTTCCACCTATCTTTTTTACAAAGCATGTTCCCCGTTTCCCTGACAATAGAGTCACCAACAACTACTAGTTCCTTCGGGACCAGCGAATTCTGCCTTGGGGATTGTCTCTGTGTCACGCGATGCCCAAGTGCAAGCTCTGGCGTTGATGTGGGCAGCTGAGAGCTTGATGGGCCCCTCAATTTAGTTCCTTCGAGGGCATCCACCCTGTCCTTCAAGCTCTCATATAGGCCCACAAGAACGCCGAGTTGTTGCCTGATATCGATACACTCCTTGCATCGCGCACACACACAAAGACATCCCCCCCTTGGCAGTATCATGTCCCGTACCCGATTGCTCTGCAAACATCAAGCAAACAGTGCATTTTATAAGGCTGTGAGTCAGAGGACAACTGCCCCCCTCAGTTCTGCTCTGAGCCACAGCGCTTCCATTAGCTTGAGCCTTTTGCTTTGCTGCTCTGGTCTGAGTCATGATTCTATTAATTTATTAATTAATTATGTTATGTTATTAATTATGTTAAATATAATTAATTATATTACGTTTGTAATCTAAGTCGTTATATGTATTTATTTAAACGTACAATTTAACTGCTAACGAAGTTCAACTAACGCTATCTAGTACGGCAAACAACTATCGTATCACAATGGCGGGAAATTTACGAACGGTATCGGAGTTGAAACACGTGGAACCTTTACCGATACTTTTATGCAATTACAATCATTAGCACTACTGATTGCCTAAATTGTAAAGGTAACCGCTCCAAAATATCTGAACTATGGAAGCAAAAGAAAAAAAAAATCCAGAAATATGAAGCGAAGAACAAAGCCACACATTCGGAGGTGAGAAGACAAATACTAAAAACAGAATCAAAGCATACATATGCCACAGCTGTTCAATATTTTTAATCAGTAGGGATTCAGACAGATTTATCCATTTCTCCAAATATATCTATAGCTAATAGGGCACATTCCATGCTCTCTCCCCAAACAAAGTTCCTCAACAAACAACTGAACAGGCCAGTAATACTCCCATCACCATTCCAGCCAATGTTCTTCCAGCAACAAAACCAAAATAGGAACAGAAACCATCAAAGAGCAGTCATCACTGCCCACTGGAATGGATATTGATGAACAGAATGATTCAGATGATGGAATTTTAGAACTCAATGAGACTGATAAGATGGACATAACACACCCCTATTTTCCTATGAAAGACAAAACAAAAATAGATCGAAACAATCAGTCTACAACTTAAAAGCAATCAGAATCAAAAACAACCCATAAAACTTCATAATGAAAGATTACTGAAATGGAAATGTAGAGGCTTTCTAAATGTAAAAGACGATTTACACGATCTCATCAACTGATATGAACCAGCAAGCATATCCTTACAGGAAATTTATTTAAATCACAAGTGTGTCCTACCATTAATAATTATACTGTTTTAGATGAGATAGGAGTATTGACTCACCAGCTCATGGACAGGTGCGGTCCATGAGCTGGTGAGGAAGAAACAGCGTTTCATCCAAACATATTTCTCTTCATACTCCTTTTGCAGTAATGGCAGTTTGAATTGTAATTGGTATTACTCTTACAATAGCTTCTATATATCTCCCTCCTAATTTCTCATTCTACTCAAATGACCTAGAAAATCTAAGAAATCAACTGACAGTTCTGGGATCTCAGTGCTCGTCATCCACTGTGGAGATCTACAGCAACTGACAAGAGAGGGAAAACTAATAGAATCCCTATAAGTGGAAAAAGGCCTATGGTCTCAGGATTCATATAAACAAGCAGTATCACTGAAAAAAAAAAACGCTTGGGTATGCTGTGAATACCAAGGTTTGTCAGCTAGGAGGATGGATGCCTCAGTGATGGGATGGATGCGACCTCCTCTTTTCCGGTTAAAGGAATTACCACAACACGAGATGTGGAGTGATTCCAATCAGACACAGTGACGGTAGTGACGGGATTGGTCAATAATCTCGATGTTATGGCATGGGTCAATGTCAGGCTGGGCAGACCAGAAGTTCTCAGCAATCGCAGAGTGCTCCACGTCTGCAGAATGGATAGCTTTCTCATGCTCAGAGACCCAATTATCGAGTCTTCTGCCAGTTTCCCCAATATAGCAGCTAGTGCAGTTACAGCAGCAAATACAGTACACCAAGCTGCTCTGCATGGGGGGGGGGGTCGGTGCCTTAACCCTCGAAACAAGGGACTGCAATATTCTCCCTGGAAGTTGCAAGCACTTTATCCCGTGAGCCTATAAGACCCTAGAAAGTTGTTGCAACAGTTTTGGGAGTAGGGGATAAAGGCGGTCGAGACGGGGTCATCACTGCGTGTGAACTTAGTTGGCAACGCGGTCAGGGACTTGTAGACAAGACTTAAACCAACTGTAGACAAGACTTTTCTTTAGCCTCCCATCGCTCTAGGATCCTCACGGGAGGGACGAGTACAGGTTCATAGACGGAGGTGTCTTGTAGAAGTGATAAGGCTTTTGCATCGTAGTTGGAAACATACACATATAAAAACTCTAATTGGGAGTAAATAATGTACAGTTAATTTTTTACAACAGGTAAAAGTTCTCAGTTGTCGATTTATAATCATAATACGTATAGTATTATTTATAGCATTAGCATTAGCATTAGTAGAGGCATTTGATGCAAGAAAGCAAGCTTATGCAGCATCAGCCAAAAAAAAAAAAAAAAAAAAGTAACATAAATAAATAAAAATAACCACTTCCACTTCACCCCTCTGTTCGTTCGAAATACCTGTCCAGCTGAGCCTTAAACTTATTTAGGCTATCAACTTCCACGACAAGGGATGGAAGTCTGTTCCACCCACCAACCACCCGCTGGCTAAAGGCAAATTTCCGCACATCTATCCTACATCTGTCTTTCCTCAATTTGAATTTATGCCCTCTCAGGTGATTTTTCTGAGCTAGAGGAAGAATCCCATCAGCATTGAGCATGCTCAAACCATTCAAAGCTTTGTACACCTCTATCAGATCACCCCGCTGGTGCCTAGTTTCCAGACACTGTAATTTGCAAAACTTAAGCCTTTCTTCGTAAGAGAACCCCTTTGTCCCATTCACCAATCTAGTTGCCCTTCTCTGTACTCGTTCCAGCAGCTCTACATCCTTCCTGAAATGAGGCCTCCAGGCCTGTATACAGTACTCTAGGTGTGGCCTGACCATTGCCTTATACAAGGGAATAATCACCTCCTTATCCCTGCTAGAAAAATTCCTATATATCATTGACAATACACCATGAGCTACTCTTGCAGCTCGTCTGCACTGCTCAGAGAACTTCATATCTGCCTGCACCACCACCCCCAGGTCCCTTTCATTCTCTACCACTGTCAGTGTAGTACCACAGAGTTGATACGTTGCTCTGGGGTTGCTGTTTCCCATATGTAGTACTTTACATTTGTCAATGTTAAACTTCATTTGCCACCTCGAAGCCCATCTGCTCAACCTTTCCAAATCCTGTTGCAGCAGCATAGTGTCAGTAGTGTCCTTGGCAACCCTGCCAACCTTCGTATCGTCTGCAAACTTGGACATTAAGCCTGATATACCATCATCAATATCATTTATAAATACAGAAAACAATAAAGGCCCCAATACTGAACCCTGAGGGACTCCACTAATAACATTAGTCCACGATGAGCAGTGTCCATTGATTACCACTCTCTGTCTTCTCCCCCTCAACCACCCCTTTATCCATAGCAGCAACTTGCCTCCAATGCCACACTGCTCCAATTTGTGCAGCAGTCTTCCATGTGCAACAGTATCAAAAGCCTTTCTAAGATCCAAGTATATAATATCAAAGTTATTCCCTGCATCCAGTTCTTTTGTGACTGCATCATAGTATCCAATCAAATTGGTCAGGCAAGACTTCCCCTTAACAAAACCATGCTGTGTCCTAGCTATAACTGAAGTCTTGTCTAGATGATCCTGCAGTGCTTCTTTCACCAGTGCCTCCATTAATTTTCCGGGAACAGAAGTTAAACTCACAGGTCTATAATTACTTGTGTCAGCCTTTGATCCCCCTTTGTGAATTGGGGTCACATTTGCACATCTCCAGTCAATGGGTACCTCCCCTGAGTCCAAGGAAGCTCTCATAATTATGGCTAAGGGTTTGCTTACCTCCTTTGCTGCCTCCTTTAATATAACTGGATAGATCCCATCCACCCCAGGTGCCTTTCTTGTGTTTA
Source organism: Mastigoproctus giganteus (assembly GCF_048544385.1). Classification (NCBI taxonomy): domain Eukaryota; kingdom Metazoa; phylum Arthropoda; class Arachnida; order Uropygi; family Thelyphonidae; genus Mastigoproctus; species Mastigoproctus giganteus. The sequence goes on from NC_143580.1 coordinate 101,106,249, forward strand.
TCTTCAACAATTTCTCCTCCACTTTGCTCTCAGTTATTACAAGATTCTCTAGCTTACTGCTAGAGTTGAATACACCTCTGGCATTCCCCTCGCTGAATAACTCCTCATGTGTGAATGTCGATGCAAAATATTCATTTAGTTTGTTAGCTACCCGAGCAGGGTCATCAACAGTTGACCCATCGATCTCAAGTGGACCAATCTGATTCATCCCCTTCCTTCTAGAGTTTACATAAGTAAAGAACTCTTTGCTGTTTTTCTTCGCATCCCTTGCCAAGGATCTCTCGTAATCTGCCTTCGCCTGCCTAACCTCATTTGTAACTTGGTTACAGATCAACTTGTATCTATCATAGGCGTCCGTGTCACGTGTTAATTTGTATGTATCCCATGCATTTTTCTTCTCTGCCATATGCCTCATTAGTTCATCTGACAACCATTTAGGCCTAAACCTTGAACAATATTTCTTAGTTGGTATGTAAAGCCTAGTAGCTTCCACGATAAGTTCTTTGAATGCTTCCCATTTTGAATTTGCTGTTGGCAATATCATCAGTTGATCCCACTGTATAGAATTTAAATACTGTCTCAGTCCATTGTAGTCGCCTTTACGAAAGCAATACCCCTTCCCTTTACCCCTAATGGTAGTTACCTCTTTGAGTAACTCCCACTTCAGCACACTGTGATCACTGCCGCCAAGTGGTTCATTTATCTGCAGATTCTTAATGCATGAAGAATCACTACTGATAATCAAATCAAGAGTATTACTCCCTCTAGTTGCCTCCCGAACATGCTGATGTAGAAAACAATCATCCAATAAATCCACAAAAGCCTTGCTACTGTGTGAGTGACCAGCCCCCAAATTCCAGTCAATATCTGGGAAATTAAAATCCCCCATTATAAGACTCTCTGATTTACTGGCCCACTCTATTTCTCCGAACAGTTTCTTATTATACTCATCAGAGTCATTAGGCCTATAGCACACTCCTACTCTCAATTTTGATCTCCCAATGCTTATGTCACACCAAACTGACTCGACACTGCACTGTCCAGCGATGTCGACTGGCTTCACTTCCTTGGATTTTATGTGTTTTTTAACTAATAGCATAACCCCTCCTCCCTTCCTATCCTGTCTATCCTTTCTGTAGACATTGTACTCCCCAAATTCCAGTTCTGCATTTCTTATATCTGTGTGACACCACGTCTCTGAAATCCCCACAATATCTGCCTTTGATGTTTTGAGCAATACCTCAAATTCATCAAATTTATTTACTAAACTCCTAGCATTGGTGTACACACAAGTATACATGCACCTGTTCTTTTTCTTAGCCACCCTAACACAACCCATGTGTTTACTTGTACCCCAATGATTCCCAGCAGTCTCTGAAATATCCTGCATCTTATTTTCCAGGCTGCGGCTCATTCCAATAGAAGCAGTGCAAGAATCACTTTCACCTCTGCCAGTGGCTACTGTTAATCTATTAGTCCTTGTATCCCCCCAATCTAGCAGTTTTCCGACCCACCTAACATTGCCTCGATAGCATCAGCAAACATTCTTGCACCCTTTCTATTTAAGTGTATCCCATCCCTGTAGAAGCAGTCTCTCCTGTTAACAAGTACAGACCAGGCTGAAAAAAATTCTACCCCTTGAGCCCTGCACAATCTTTCCAGGGCCGAATTGATTGACAGGGCTCTCATCATATACTCATACACAATAGGTATTAGCAAAGTTCGCTACACACCTGTCGTCTTGTTTCAGCACACCGGTTGTGGAACACTGAGCTAGGGGGATGGCTGCATCAGTGATGTGATGGATTGGACCTCCTCTGTTCTGGTTAAAGGAATCACCACAAAACGAGATATGGAGCGATTTCAGCCAGACACGGCAAATGTATGTAGCGTGCCTGCCAGAACTTTAGTTTCAAGACTCTAAACATCTGGATTAGCTGCCTCCACCTTGACCTACAGGTAGCTGCCACCAGCAAAGCTGTCCTCCTGCTCGAACTCAGTAGTCTAGTTCCTGCCTCTGTTTATTTCAATGTGATCCTGACTTTGTTCTCAAGCAGCAAAGTAAGTTTAACAAATCACACTCAGCAGCAAATTGAGTTTAACAAATTAGATTGGGATGCCTTAAACTTTGTTCACCAACAAAACCCCTGCAGCAAACTGCTCTCAGTTTGTGCTGAATTTAAGTGACAAACGCTTGTCTGCTGAGCAACTGGATCTACCCACCCTAGGGATGAAGTTTGTCATTCACCCCCGCACACCCTCCATCACTGAACTTGCCATTCGTATTGAAGCATCATTAGCACATATACCTGAGGAAGCTGCAAATATGATTCACCTGAAAACTGTGGCAATCTTGAATCATGCCATCCTGTCATCTCTAATCTTAGCCATCGTAAATTCTCTGCTCTCAACACATAGGAATGGGGTGATTCAATTGTCAATTTGCCAGCAGACAAGGGGCGTCGAACTGTTATTTAGAATCGTGCTGACTGTCATTCAAGAGTTCTATCACTTCTACAAGACACCTATATCTGTGAACCTGTGCTTGTCTCTCCCATGAGGATTCTAGAGTGATGGGAGACCAAAGTAAACAGTCTTGTCTAAAGTTGGTTTAAGTGGGGGAAGATCTTTGAATCCGTGCACTGGCGCATACATGCCTCTGGATGCCACTTTCCACAGTTTTACAGCCTGCCAAAGGGCCACAAAGAAGGTGTACTACGACCTATTGTCTCCTGTTGTGGTTCCCTGACGTACGTGTTATCCAAGTTCATTTCCAGTCTGCTCTTGCCCCTGGTAGGTGGGACCGTCCACACCAATTCCAACTGGATTAGCAGTCTATCCGTCTCAGATGGTCAAGTCATGGCCTCATTTGACGTGGTGTATCTCTTCACTGCAATCCCAGCCAGCTGGCAACCGCACGTGCCAAAGAGCTTCTAGACAATGATTAAACCCTAAGCAACAGATCTTCTATAACTGCTGACGACATTTGCACCGCCCTTAGATTGTGCCTGATTGGTGGTGCTGTTATGTACGATGAATCCATTTACCCACAAATTCACAGTACAGCCATAGGTGCACCTGTTAGTTCAGTCACGGCAAATGTTGCAATGGAGGAAATGGAAAGTTGCATGTTTGTGGGTTTGCCAGATCCCATAGTCTTTTTGTGTTGCTACGTGGACGCTGTGTTTGTGAACATTCCTCGGGAGTTGGGTGACTGACTTTTTCATCACCTCAACTGTTTGTCACCCTTTACTCAATTCACCATTGGACTGGAATCGGGCACTGTCCTTAACTTCTTAGATACCCTTGTTTGGCAAGAGGCACGCATTTAAGGATATCAGTCTATTGCAAGCCAATTCACCAACTACCGGTCAGCACATGCACACAGCCAATTAACATGGCACAATGCAAGCCCTACAACCTGCACCTGGACCCACTCCAGTTCTGTGGATGAGAGGCACACTGAGATTGTTAAGGTAAAGACAGATCTGGCACTCTGCGGCTACCCTACCGGTGCCCTAGATAGGTGACCTACAGTCCTGTGACCACTTTGCCAACCCCAGGTCCACACGCAGTGATGACCCCATCTTGACTGCCTTTATCCCCTACTACCCTAACCTGTCGAAACAACTTTCAAGGGTGTTACAGGCTCAGGCGATAAAGTGCTTCCAACTTCTGTGCAGAAGATTGTGGTCCCTCTATTCTAGGGTTAAGACATTGATTTCCCCTCCCCCTCCTGTAGAGCGGCTTGGTAGTAGTAGTAGTGGGATGTGGTTCAAGAAGGCAAGTGTATGAGCTATTGCAGCATCAGCTAAAATGTAATTCAAGAAGGCAAGTGTATGAGCTATTGCAGCATCAGCCAGAAAAAAAAAAAAAAAAAAAAAAATCACACCATTCCCTCCAAATGCCTGTCCAATTCCTCCTTAAATTTATTCAACTTATCGATTAGCATTAGCATTAGTAGAGGCATTTGATGCAAGAAAGCAAGCTTATGCAGCATCAGCCAAAAAAAAAAAAAATAAAGTAAAAAAAAATAAATAAAAAATAACCACTTCCACTTCACCCCTCTGTTCGTTCGAAATACCTGTCCAGCTGAGCCTTAAACTTATTTAGGCTATCAACTTCCACGACAAGGGATGGAAGTCTGTTCCACCAACCAACCACCCGCTGGCTAAAGCCAAATTTCCGCACATCTATCCTACATCTGTCTTTTTTGAGGAAAGACAGATGAATTTGAATTTATGCCCTCACAGGTGATTATTCTGAGCAAGAGGAAGAATCCCATCAGCATTGAGCATGCTCAAACCATTCAAGGCTTTGTACACCTCTATCATATCACCTCGCTGGTGCCTAGTCTCCAGACACTGTAATTCGCAAAACTTAAGCCTTTCTTCGTAAGAGCACCCCTTTGTTCCATTCACTAATCTTGTTGCCCTTCTCTGTACTCGTTCCAGCAGCTCTACATCCTTCTTGAAATGAGGCCTCCAGACCTGTATACAGTACTCTAGGTGTGGCCTGACCATTGCCTTATACAAGGGAATAATTTCCCACATCGACAGATAGAAGTTTGTTCCAGCAATTAACCACCTGCTGGCTAAAGGCAAATTTCCGCACATCTATTCTACATCTGTTTTTTCTTAATTTATGCCCCCTTAGGTTCGTAATCTGAACAAGTGGAAGGATCCCATCAGAATTCAGCATGCTCAACTCATTCAATGCCTTATACGCCTCAATCAGATCACCGGAGACTAGGCACCACATAGGTGCCTAGTCTCCAGGCACTGCAATTTTCAGAACTTAACTATTTAAGGCGTGGTGTGGCGTAGCATTGCCTTATACAGAGGGACAATCACCTCCCTGCTAGCAAAATTCCTATTTTTTTTATTTATTTTTTTTTTTTTCTTTGTTAGTTGTTGGCGCATCGGCTTCTGTGGCCATAATATAGCCATTCTGTAGCTCATGGTGTCTTGTCAATGATATACAGGAATTTTTCTAGCAGGGATAAGGAGGTGATTATTCCCTTGTATAAGGCAATGGTTAGGCCACATCTTGAGTACTGTATACAGATCTGGAGGCCTCATTTCAAGAAGGATGTAGAGCTGCTGGAACGGGTACAGAGAAGGGCAACAAGATTAGTGAATGGAACAAAGGGTTGTTCTTACGAAGAAAGGCTTAAGTTTTGCAAATTACAGAGTCTGGAGACTAGGCACCGGCGAGGTGATCTGATAGAGGTGTATAGGGCTTTGAATGGTTTGAGCATGCTCAATGCCAATGGGATTCTTCATCTTGCTCAGAATAATCACCTCAGAGGGCATAAATTCAAATTGAGGAAGGACGGATGTCGGATAGATGTGCGGAAATTTGCCTTTGGACAGCGGGTGGTTGGTTGGTGGAACCGACTTCCATCACTTGTTGTTGAAGTTGATAGCCTAAACAAATTTAAAGCTCAACTGGACAGGTATTTCGAACGAACGGAGGGGTGAAATGGGAGTGGGTTTTTTTTTTTTTTTTTTGGCTGATGCTGAATAAGCTTGCTTTCTTGCATCATATGCCTCTACTAATGCTAATGCTAATAATGCACCTCCCAAAGTTTTTGCAGTTCTCTGATCCAAGCCCGAGGCGGGATTTGAACCCGCTACCTTTGGGTTTCCCGGCAGGCACTTTACCCACCCGGCTAGCCCGGTCGGCCAAAATTCCTATATATCATTGACAAAACCCCATGACCTGCCCTGGCAGCCTGTCTGCATTGCTAAGAAAACTTCATATCTGACTGCACAGTTACTCCCAGGTCTTTTTCATTTCTACCACCTTAAGTGTAGTACCACACAGTTGCTACGTTTCTATGGGGTTACTTCTACTCATATGCAGTACTTTGCATTTGTCAAGGTTAAACTTCAGTTGCCACTTCTTAGCCCATCTGCCCAAATTTTCTAGATCCTGTTGCAGTAGCACACTGCCATTACTGTCATTAACAACCCTGCCAACCTTTGTATCATCTGCAAACTTTGACACTAAGCCTGATATACCTTCATCAATATCATTGATAAATATACAAAACAACAGTGGACCCAAGACTGAACCCTGTGGGGCTCCACTAATAACATTAGTCCACGAAGAGCACCACCCATCGATTACCACCCTCTGTCTTCTCCCACTCAACCATCCTTTTATCCATTGTAGCAACATACCCTTAATACCATTCTGCTCCAATTTGTACAATAGTCTTCCATGCGCAAGTGTCAAAAGCTTTATTGAAATCCAAATAAAGTTTATATAAGTAAAGAAATCCTTGCTGTTTTTCTTAGAATTCTTTGCCAAAGATTTCAAAGATTTCTTGTAATCTGCCTACGCCTGCCTAACCTCCTTTGTGACCTGATTACAGACTAGCTTATATCTGCCATAGGCTTCTAAGTCGCTTGATAATTTATATGCATCCCATGCATTTTTCTTCTGTCACGAGTCTCATTAGTTCATTTGATAACCATTTATGCCTAAACCTTGAACAATATTTCTTAATAGGTATGAAACTTTTAGTAGCTTCCATCATTAATTCCTTGAATGCTTCCCACTTAGAATTTACTGTTGGTAACATCGTCAGTTGATCCCACTGTAGAGAATTTAAAAACTGTTTGAGACCACTGTACTCACTTTTACGGAAGGAAAAACCGTTCCCTTTACCCCTGATGGTAATTATATCTTTAAGTAAATCCCACATCACTACCACCTAGTGGTTCCTTTATCTGCAAATTCTTAATACATGAATGATCACTGCTGATAACCAGATCAAGAGTACAGTCAGTCCTCGTATAACCCGTGTTTACATTACACGAATTCAATCATACACGATTTATAAATAGGGGAATTATATCTTATATAACACGAACCGAAATCGCTTAAGCACGATTCACCTTTGTGTTTACAAGAAATGTCAGTCGAACGCAGAATCACCCCAACCGAACGCAACACGATAGCAATGAAGAGAAGATTCTGAAAATGTATTTATGTTTTTATATCAGTGAAGGGGAAACACATTTCACCATAATAACGTAAAAACCAACACAATTCCAGCTATCGGTATAATCGCAAATGCAATTAGATCGAGTTTACTACCAGTTTATAACGGATTCCACTAGCAGAAACGCAACTGGAAATTGTTTTTATTGTGTTTTGGTAGTAACCCCTAGAAATGTGCTTTAGCAAAATGTGAGGTGTTAATAGTGTATCTCTGCCTTTACACTGTTGTTTATTCAGTTGCTACATGCACGCAGCTTTGTTTATGTGTATCAAGCATGCCTCCTCGTTTTGTAATTGTGCTTTATTCCCTAAAAATGAGTAAAATACTTAAAAGGTGTGAAAAGGAAGCATTCTGGTGAAGATACTGCAGATGCAGAGAGAAAAAGAAAAGCAATATCGATAAACAGAGGCGGACTGGGTCAAAAATTCTTACCCGGGAAAATTTATAGTGCCCTCATACTCTGGTTTATGGCCAAAATCACACCGGCCTCCGGCCCACCGTGGTTTCCCCGTTAAGGCTTATGGCCAGTCCGCCTCTGTCGATAGAGAAAAAATATGAAATTGTGAAACGCTTTGAGCAAAATGAAAGACCATGTGATACTGCACGTGCTACAGACCTAAATGAGGCAACGCCGAGAATTAGAAAGAATGCAGAGAAAATGAAAACAACTTTCAAAGCAGGAACAACTCAAAGTGTAATTAAAATCCATTAGATTAAGACACAAAGAATTGGAAGAGATGGAACGCCTGTCATCTGTTTGGATAGAAAATTAAACAAAAAACAAGTTTGCTTACGATAGAAGTAAAAGCATTAGCAATATTTTATTACGTAATAGTCGTAATAAAATGTGTAAGTATTTTATTACGATTATTTATTGTGTTTGGTAATGTTTTGGTTACAAATGTGTGTTGAATCTTGGGTGGTTGGCACCTAACCCCATTTTTCCCATAGGGCTTGTTGTTTATATTGTACGATTTTGCATTGAACGAGGGTTTCTAGGAACGCAACTATCGTGCTATACGAGGACTGACTGTATTACTCTCTCTGGACATGCTGCTGCAGAAAACAGTCATCCAATAAATCCACAAAAGTCTTACTAGTCTGCGAGTGACCAACACACAAGTTCCAGTCAATATCTGGAAGTTAAAATCTCCCATTATAAGACATTCTGATTTACTAGCCCACTCTATTTCTCTGTACAATTGTTCATTGTACTCATTCGAGTCATTAGGCCTATAACACACTCCTACTCTTATTTTTGCTTTCGCAGTGCTTTTGTCACACCAAACTGACTCAGCAGTGCACTGTTCATCTATATCAACTGGATTCACTTCTTTTGATTTTATGTTTTTCTTAATTAACAGCATGGCACCTTCTCCCTTCCTATCCTGTCTATCCTTTCTGTATACATTGTACTCTCCAAATTCCAATTCTGCATTCCTAATATTGGTGTGACACCACGTCTCTGATATCCCAACAGTATTCACCTTTGATGTCTTGACTAACACTTCAAATTAATCAAATTTATTTACTATACTTCTAGCATTGGTATACATGCAAGCATACATGCACCTATTCCTAGTTACCCTGACACATCCCATATACCCACCTCTTTCACGATGACTGCCATCAGTCCCTGAAAACCCCAGCACCCCTCGCTCTAGGTCACTACTTATTCTGATGGAAGTTGTGCAAGAATCACCTTCACCTCTGCCTGCGGATACTTTAACCTTTTAGTCTGTGAATCCCCCCCACCTAGCAGTTTTCCGACCCACCTAACACTGCCTCGATAGCATCAGCAAATATTCTTGCACCCTTTCTATTTAAGTGTATCCCATCCCTGTAGAAGAAGTCTCTCCTGTTAACAAGCACAGACCACACTGAAAAAAATTCTACCCCTTGAGCCTTGCATATTCTCTCCAGGGCCGAATTGATTGACAAGGCTCTCATCATGTGCTCCCTCCTATCGTGTCTGGGCAGAATTGCAAACACTTAAATTTAACCCTAACTCACGACTTTTTTGCAACATTGACCTGTTGTTAAGTAAATCTGCAGATCTCCTACTCTTAATGTCATTGGTGCCAATCACTTTTATAATATCACCAATTGTGCCCTTAAAAGATGATATATGCTTTACAACATCATCAACTTTTGCCCCTTGCAGATATACCCTGGTCATCTATCCTTTTTGCACAATATATTCCCCGTCTCCCTGACAATAGAGTCACCAACAATAACTAGTTCCTTTGGGACCAGCGCATTCTGCCTTGGAGATTGCCGCTGTGTTTTCCTGATGCCCAGGGGTGAGCTCTATCATTGAGTTGGGCAGCTGAGAGCCAGATGGACCCCTCATTAATTTCTTCAAGGGCATCTACCCTACACCTTAAACTCTCATAGATGCCCAGTAGAACACTGAGTTGATGCCTAATTTCTAGACACTCTCTGCACCTGGCACACACACACACACACAAAGACATCCTCCTGGGCTAGATCATGTTCTGTTCCAGAGCGTTTACAGAGGATGCGGAAAGGTCAGGGAATGACCACCGCATATCCCCCCAGAACAATATGGCCTTAGTTGCTAATGCTCTTAAAAATCAAATAACAAACAAATCCAGAGAGTTCGGCAAACATTTCACAAGTTGCACATTTTTTTAGGCTGTGATGCTTTGGAGAATCGTCCCCCTCAGTTCTCCCCCGAGTCACAGCACTCCTGCCACTTTGTGCACATTGCTTTGCTGCTCTAGTCTGAGGCATGATATTTTAAATTAAAAAGATCAATAAATTTAATTAATTAATTGTCAATATTACGCTATCTAATAGAATCCCAAATGCAGTGATGTATATTACGCTATATAATTATACGTTAGAGCTACCTAGTTACCACTATTAAAAATTTGAATTCCCTACAACTCTATACAAAAACAATAGCTGCAAGATTCGACCGAAATAACCGTTTTACGTATATTAAATAGTAATCTGCAAAAACTCTTTATCTAAATTAAAAATAAAAATAACCAACATAACTATAACTATAAGACTACGTATAAAGTACAATATAAAATAATAATTAGGTAATTAAAAAGGCAAACACTTATCCCTTTTTCCGAGCCTCTAATTTTTAAAGAGAGTCAGCGCCGTCTCTGACTCTGAAATACGGTATACCTCTCTGGTATACCGTATTTCCTGCTGTGACTGCACTGGCTGCTATGTTGGGGAAACCGACAGAAAACTCAATAATTATTGACTGATCCCACCACTACCATTGCTATGTCTGGTTGGAATCGCTCCACATCTCATGTTGTGGTAATTCCTTTAACCGGAACAGAGGAGGTTGCATCCATCCCATCATCGAGACAGCCATCCTCCTTGCTGACAAACTTTGGCGTTCACAGCATATCCAAGCATTGCAGCTACAACCGCAAGCCTCTACTTCCAACAGCTAATTGTTGTTTTCACCTCGCATGACCACCATAGCATGCACACGACATTCTGTACCTTTGCAATAACGGTCACAACTGAGGAAAGACATCCCCTGTCTGAAAGCTATTGTGATTTATTACTTTTATGTTTTTCCTATTTTAACTGTTCCATTTAATTATAGAGAATTGTTTACTCCAACCTGTTTTATTTAATCCGTTTTTCTCAGTGATACTGCTTGTTTATGCTAATAGAATCCCTGTTTGGTGCTTGTCAGCTTAGCCTTTTGAACATGGGTGACCTTTCCCTCCGTATTTGCTAATACAGTGTGGTCAGTTCTTGATAACCTGCTAAATAGTGATCATTTACTGATTCTGTGTAAGCTCCAAATGCGGATAACTTTTGGAAACAATTTGTCTCTTTTTAGAAGCAAATTCTGAAAGAGACATTCAAACTCTTAGACATTCAGTCAAGAAATATTTTTCGATTAAACCACACACACCATCAAGCATCTCTCATATTGTTGAGTTATACTTCATAACTGAGTTGTCACTATTGCAAAATGGTACCTCCCCACCCGGCGATGACAAAGCCAACTAGCTTCAAAACGGTGCCGTCTGGGTGGTGTTGTCCATCTGAGAATAAGTAACAGTAGTCTTCTCTACCAGAGAAGTGTTACTTATTCGAAGTAGTGCAATACCTAGGCAATAAGTTGTGAAGGTGTTCACAATATGAGATATGAATAAACAATGCATTCATACTACCTGGGTAGTAGAAATAATGGAAGTGCAATACCCATGCATAAACAACCTCTTTCAAACTCTTAGACATTCAGGCAAGAAATATTTTTCTTTTAATACTAATATTAACACAAGTGAGTGGCACTGATTTATATCCAAATTCCAGTTCATGATCAAAAATAAGTTTTGAAAGAAGACAAATTAATGAAGTTCCAAAGAAAGTGGACTTCTGAATTGTAAGCTTCTGCTGAAAACTAACTTAAACAGTCAAATTTGCTTGTCTGTTTAGGGTAGCTTTCTTATAACTTTTTTTCTCTCACATACAGAAAGTCTGTTAATATTCCTCTTCTCTGCCTTGATTAAAACAGTCTGTTTGTTTCTTTGAAACATTATGCCAGTATCTGAAATCCAGCATAACTCTTCAGTCTAATATACCTCTCATCCATGTACTGAAGTTATTACTACTAGTTGTGTTGAAGAATATGATGTCTTGGTAAATTTCTTGTACCAACAGCTTTTAAATCTTCAAATAAAAAGATTTAAAATCTTTATAAATAAATTATTTTATTTGAAGTAGATTACTAAACTAGGTTGAGTCGGAAGGATAATTCTGATTTAGTTATAGTCATGAGTTAATGTGAGTCATAGAATCCACTTGTTATAATTAAGATTTCTCTCTCTCTCACACACACACACACACACACACACACACACACACACACACACACACACACACACACACACACACACACACACACACACGTTGCTATGTGGTGCAAAAAGTCTCAGTGAAACAAGCTTCCATGTGCTTACTAGCTTCCAGTACTTCTCAGTATCATTATAGATTAACAAACAGATGAAGCAATAAATAGATATTTTGTAGTTTCAGTTCTGTCAGTTTCGGTAAAAAAACCTCACAGGTTTTTGTCAATTGGGCAACTGACAAGTGCACAAGGAAGCTTTAATATAATTTTCTGTCTTGAGCCGTACTTGCCATTTTAACAATCCTCATAGCAGTGCGGTATATGAGAGTTTTGAATTTGACATTAAAATTGTATTAAGGTTTTACAATTCCTCAATTTAATTTTGCCTAATCAACAGTTTTTTTCATTGGAAAAGTTTTCCTTGATCCAATTTATTCGAAAAACATCATCAGTATACTTCTGAAATAAACGTAAACCGATTTTATATGGAGGCAAAAAAATAATTACTGTGGATTTAGACTGAGAAGATGCATCACAAACTGTCCTTCCATAGCAGAATTGTTGTACAGCTAATTGTGTACCGAAGTGTGAACATCGCATACAACCATTGTGTTATTTATTTATTTTTTTTTTTTTTTACGTGAAAACATCTTTGGTAGCATCTACTAAATTTTTCGGACTGAAATAAAACCGATTGGCAACGAAAATGCGAGATGCTAATGACGTTAACTCAGTCACTAATGATGATTCAGTAGAGTAAGTAGCGGCTGTGGGCATAAAACATTATATCATTCATCACTTCGGTTCTAGTTGTTCGATTTTAAAATTTTAAACGGTTTTGGTTTTCATCTAAGATGTTTTCACATAAAAAAAACATCTTTCGTGCATACAGAGTACACGAAATTTTTTTTATAAAATCACTAGGCCCATCATTTTAGAAGTACCATTCTGCATTTTGTCTAAAAACATCAATGATGTTTTTAGACAAAATGGAGAATGAGGAACAACTTTCCCATTTAGAAAAAAAAACAGTTGATTAGGCAGAATTTAAATTCAGAAATTGTAAAATATAAATGGTAATACTTAGTTTAATTTCAACATCAAATTCAAAAATTTCAAGAACTAAAAATAACAAGATAGACCCCAGCACCTTTTAATTTAAATTCTGTGTATGCCAGTGTTTCTAGGTTGAAGATCCTGCAACAAGAAGGCAAGAAGGGTGCAGCTCCAAAATTGTTCACTTTTGGCAATTTAAAAAACAAAAAACCTGTTTAGAAAATGTTATACTCCCTGAAGGTTTAAAAAAAATTGTCCATAATATACCAGGTAGTGGTGCATAATTTTCAGTTACTAACATTTTAGAATATTCATAACCTCACTTTTGGGGCTGGGGACTTCAAAGTTTGGAGCTGCACCCATTTTTCACCAATAAATAAAATTTTTAAAGAAATTTTACAATTTTTTTAAAAATCAAACACATTTTTTTTTTATCTGAATAATAAGCAATAGGGTCTATTGCATATTATTCAGAACTGTTTGAATAATAAGCCGTAGAATACTAACAGACTCATAGAAATTGAAAACAAAAACTTAAATATTAATTTTTAGTTGAACCAAATTCTCTTGAATCACTTGTATCATTTATCTTCTATTAATTCACCATCTTAGTCATCATCATGTGTTGCAGACATATTACCATCAAATTGATCACTCTTGAGGTCTCTATTATATCTGAATTCATTTGGAGGTACTTATCATTGAGCAAAGTACATTAAGTCCCAGTGTTTGGCTTGCTTAACTGGAAGCAGAGTTATAGACTGCAAAAGGGGGCTGAACTGGAATGCTTTCCTGACAGTTCAACCCCTCTGAATGGTGAAAGAGTCACTGGAAGAGAGATTATTTTATTTTTTTTTATGTGAACCCGAAACACGAGGGTATTAGAACCTATAGTACTTAGTACTGTGCTTGGGTTGGAGGTTGAGAAGACGAAAGAAGATATTTGTTGACATTGGACTTGAACTTCTGTAGATTGCAATTTTCAGGAAATACGTATGAAGGAAGGTTGTTCCAGAAAACGGCAGTTGAATGAATAAATGAGGAAGATGAAAAGTTGGTTCTGTGGGTTTGAAGTTGGACAGTAAATGGATGTTGGCTGGTGGCGGCACGGGTTTGCACTGTTTTGAAAGAGAGAGCGGGAATTATAGAAGCCAATTCAGAAGAACAGTGCCCATGGAAGTATCTGTAGAAGAGGCATGCAGCAGAAACAGTACGTCTATGAGAAAGCGAGTGGAGAGACTCTGTTAGAGATGAATCAAGACGCCTGGGAGAGGTTTTGGGGGCACCACCCCAGATGTGGGAACAAAATTCCATGGCAGGGCGGATTTGCGATTTATACAGAGTGAGCAGCTGTTTGGAAGAAAAGTAACGCTGAGAGCGAAAGAGAAAACCAAGTTTTTTAGATGCAGCGGAAGTAATATTTGTACTGTGCTTGTGCCAAGAGAGATTAAAAGTCAGGGTAATCCCCAGAAGAGATATATCATTTTGCCTAGAAATTGGAGTGTCACTAAAGATAAGCATAGGAGCAGAAGAATCCTTTTTGCGAGATATAAGACAAGACAGAGTTTTAGAAGGGTTGAAATCAACTAAGTTGTCTTTGCCCCACTGGAGAATTACCTGAAGATCGGCATTTAAGGAATGGTAGTAGATTTTCGAGAAGTTGAAGCTGATTGAGCAGGACAAGGTGTCTCAAAATGGAAAGTGGAATGCAATGTGCTATCATCGGCAAAACTATGGATAGGATTTCCAGTCAGTGGAAGAAGGTCATTAATATACAAGAGGAAAAGAGTGGAGGAAAGAACTGAACCTTTTCGATTAAACCACGCACACCATCAAGCATCTCTCATACTAATGAGAGATGCTTCTCCACTAATGCCGGTGTCTTGGGGGACACTGGCATTAGTGGAGAAGTTAGAAGACAGAGAGCCATCTACCATCACCCTCAGTGAGCAATCTGAGAGAAAACTGGACAACCAATTACTAAAAACAGTTGGCAAACAATAAGATGGAAGCTTGTTTAGAAGACCTTTATGCCAAAAACGATCAAAAGCATTTGAGATCTCAAGAGCAACTACTTGTGTTTCACCGAACATTTCCATTGAATTAGTCCATAAATGGGTAACATAAGCCAGAATATCACCAGGGGATCGACACTGACGGAATCCATAATGGTGATCGTTGATCAGACGGAAGGTTTCTAGGTAGTTTAAGAGTTGGTGGTTAATTGATTTCTCCATTACTTTAGAAAGAGTAGAAGTAATTGCAATGGGACGATAATTGGATGGGAGGGATTTTTCACCCTTTTTAGGAACTGGCTGGATATGAGCAAATTTCCAAGCAGAAGGAAAAACACCTTTGGAATAAGAAAGTGAAAAAAGGCGGCAAAGAATAGGAGTAAGTTCAGGAGCACTGGTTTTGAGAACAAGTGGAGAAATACCATCAGGACCTCGACCTTTCTTAGCATCAAGATTCATCAAAATCCTTCTGATATCCTTTTGACGGAAGACCACAGCAGCCATTGAATGGAGCGTGTTGGGAATGGTGGGAGATGTTTTACCAAGATCATTAATACATGAGCTGGAAGAAAAATGGGATGCTAGCAGCTCAGCTTTATCCTTGGCTGAAGTGACAACAGAACCATCTGGTTTGGACAGAGGTGGGAGCAGAGATTGGCAAAAGTTGCAGCCAATAGCTATGGCAAGAAACCAGAATGCTCAGCTACCATTAGGGCAAGAAGCAAGTTTTATACTCGTAGCCTGTTGAAACTTTAGTTTGGGCTGATTAATAACTGCTTTACAATTGTTACGAGCTTTGGTGTGGGCAGAAAATGAAACTAAAGAATTAGAAACAAGCCAATTACGATATGCAGCATTCTTCTCTTGAACAGCCTTAGCACATATATTGGAAAACCAAGGTTTAGATAAAGGACGAGATTTTAAAGTGGAGTGTGGGATAAAGGATTCCATTCCTGAAAGAATAATTTCACTGACACGATCTGAGCAAAAGTTGACATCAGAAGTTTTGAAACAGTAATCCGACCAAGGAAAAGAAGAAAAGAAGTCTCACAGGTTGTCCCATTTTGCATTCTTGTAATGCCAAACAACAAGAGGTTGGGAATAGCCATGAGATAAAGGTTCCATTGGAGAAGAGACAATCACCAAGTTGTGATCTGAAGTGCCTAAAGGACTTCTCACTTCGACCGTGTACTTAGAAGGGTTGTTTGTGAGAAAAAGATCAAGCATATTGGCTGTATGATTAGGATTGTCCGGTATTCTTGTAGGTAAATGAACAATCTGTGCTAGGTCATTAGTAATTGCAAAAGCCTCAGCATCTCGCCCTGCTGGGTCGGTGTGACTAGAAAACGGAAGCCAGCTAGAGTTGTGAACATTAAAATCACCAAGGAAAATTACCTCACTGTTAGGAAAGTTGAACTGGAGAAAGTTAAGTTGCAAAGAGAGGAAGTCAAAGAGCTCCAAGTGATTAGTGGAGTTGGGAGAACGGTAGAGACAACAGATGAATTTAACACTATGAGGTAGAGATATTTTAAGCCAGAGAAGATCAAAGAGAGGAGATTCCAAATTGCCAAGTCTCTGACAAGGAATATCAGAACGGACATATGCATAAGTACCACCTTTGAGGCGAAAGGAATCATACCGCGAATCATTTGGGCATCTGAGATGAGCAGTAGTTGAATCAACCGATAACTGAGATTCTGTCAGAAAAAGTACATGGGATTTGGCAGACTGCAAGTGGAAATGGACGTCGTTGAGATTAGAATTGAGACCACGTATATTTGTGAAATGAATTAGGAAGTGCTTGGGAGGTTTAGATCTTTTCGCAGATAAGCTTGCTCTATTAGTTTGACAATTCATGGTGTACTCAATAGTAAGAAAAAGTGGGTGGGACATGCTGTATGAAATAATGGAATTTTTGGATATGGCGTACGCGTGGTAAGAATATACCCAGATCCTTGACATAACGTGGCCTCGACAATGCTCCACGCATACACACTACTCGGCCTCCCTCCAGTCACTATCTGGCAGAGTAGAGATAGCAAGATTATACACTAGCTGATCTGGAAGCCTCCTAGAAAGTTACGAATAGGTTCGCTACGGTG
This sequence comes from Mastigoproctus giganteus, assembly GCF_048544385.1. Lineage (NCBI taxonomy): Eukaryota > Metazoa > Arthropoda > Arachnida > Uropygi > Thelyphonidae > Mastigoproctus > Mastigoproctus giganteus. Next base: position 101,123,301 of record NC_143580.1, read on the forward strand.
TACTAACTAGCGGCTGGCCTGCGAACACCGTTTTAGAGCTGTACCCTCGAAATTTAAGGAATATTGGATCTCGCTACGACGTTCATCATAACCTCAAAAGTCATCAATCATACTGCATGATGGAAGAGATAGGGAAGGGTTGACTGGAACTTAGCTCTGGAGACTAAACATGGATTCCACCACTTCAAGCCTCCAATAAGCAAAGTGGCGGTATTTCACCGGTTGATGAGATTCATCTACCACCTAGTACTGCCTGGTAACATAGAGGGGCGGCGTTCCTCCATGTGGTGTGGGTGCTACACCTCGACCCCTGCTTACGTTGGTTCACACCTGGGTGGTCACCCACCATGTACTTGTGCATATAGGTTATACCCAGGATTACTAACAGTCCAACCATCGCGAAGGTGCAAGCAGAGGATTTGGCTGTCACAGACCATCCGGACTTTGCCGAAATTGGGTCCACTTGACTTGAGTGTCACCCGAATATCAGTTCCATCAGCGTTTTAGACTCCCAGGTAGCAAGTACAGCTTGTCTGGCATATCTGAGAGAATGTCTGTGACAACCTCAAGGATCTAAGATAGATATACTTGCCAACTAACTTTTCTGTAATTTGAAATCTTGAATTGTTTCCTTGAGTGATTAACAATCACTTTTTTGAAGTGCCCCTCATAATGTTCAGTAAAGTTAAAAATAAGACTTTTTTGTGTAACAAGTAGAGGTACAAAACCTTTTGGTGGAAAGCTATATGTTTTGCACATACTGTTCAGGAGAAAAAACCATAATCCTTTTTCATCATGTACTTCTCTATAATTTCAAAACAACTGAAGCAAGGCAGAAAGCTACTGCCTGGTGAATTGTCAGAAAACAGACACAACACCTTTATATTTTTGGAAGAATATTTTGTATATTTTATATATTAAATTTTTCAAATTACAGTGTCTGGAGACTAGGCACCTGCGAGGTGATCTGATTGAGGTGTATAAAGTCTTGAATGGTTTAAGCATACTCAATGCTGATGGAATTCTTCCTCTTGCTCAGAATAATCACCCGAGAGGGCATAAATTCGAATTGAGGAAAGACAGTTGTAGGATAGATGTGCGGAAGTTTGCCTTTAGCCAGCGAGTAGTTGGTTAGTGGAACAGACTTCCATCCTATGTTGTGGGAGTCGATAGTCTAAATAAATTTAAGGCTGAGCTGCTCAGGTATTTCGAACGAATGTAGGGATGAAATGGGAGTGTTGTTTTTTTTTTTTTTTTTAAATCTTGCTTTCTTGCATCATATGCCGCTACTAATGCGAATCACTCCGAAACAGTGGGGCAGATCTATACCTGCCAATCATTCATCTCAAAGATCCATGGACCTTGTACTGAAGACAAAGGCCCATGGATATTTGAGATATTGTACCCAAAAATTGTTCACTTTTTTTTTTCTTTTCTTTCGTAGAAAAGAAAAAAAAAAGATAATAATAATAATAGCTGTCCGATCAAATTTGAATTACACTGCTGAACAAAATTACCAGAACAAAATGTTTTTATTGAATATTTTATTGTGAAGGCGAATATTTGGCTTGCAATTTTCGAGTATCCAATAGAAATCTGTCAACCACCTTACGGTGCCACACATGCAAACTATTCATGCCTATAGAAAAATGGTTTTTGACCACATCACTTCATTCTGTTTATTGGTTTGCTCAGTGGGGTAGCCACATCTGCATTACTCAGAATGGCAAGTCATTGTCGTTTAGATGACTCTCTGAGATAGTGGGCAGTTGCAGGCAGAAGTGGCATGTATGCTTAATGTTCTATGCAGGTCCATTTTGGCACTGTATAAGCAGTTTCAGAAGATAGAAACCATTACAAGGTGAGCTGGACAAGGCTGCCCAAGGGCTGTGTCAACCAGAACAGATCGCTATCTGGCTCTAATGGCGAGACCGAACCGTACAATGTCCTGCCATCAACTGCTTCTTGGGGTTGCTGTGGCCACAGGTGAAAATATTTCAAACGGACTGTACTAAGAGGGCTCAATTCAAGTGGACTCTGTGCAAGGAAGTCTGTGTTTTAACTGCAGTGTTGGGGTTAATCCCATTAACTCCAACACTGTGGAGCTTGTTGAAACTGGTGCCATGAACATGTGATTTGTAGCCCTGACAAATCGGGTACAGTTCTGTTCTCTGATGAGTCCCATTTTAGCCTACGAACAGATACTAGACATTTCATATGGAGACAACGAGGAATGTGGTACCATCCCTCAAACATCAGAGAAAGGGGCACATGGTAGAGGCGGTGTTCTTGTGTGTGGCCGAATAATGGTCAACACACACTCCTCTTGTTTTTGATAGGGGTACCTTAACTGTACAGAGGTAACAAGAACAGATCCTTGAACCCTATGTGCAACATTTTAGGGGTGCAGTTGGCCTCGATTTTCTTTTCATGCAAGATAGCACTACTACTACACGCAGAGCTCAATTAGCCGAGGAATATCTGGAAACTGAAGGTATCCATTGACTGCCATGGCCAGCACAATCACCAGACTTAAATCTGATTGAACATGTGTGGGATGCTGTTGGGCATCGCATTGCACACTTACAGCCACTCCTTGTCACTTGGTGAGCTAAATTTGGTGTTGGTGGAAGATAGGATTTGTTGCTATAGAATCTTATAGACGTGCTATAGAATCTTATAGAGCATGGTTCTTTGCTGTCAGGCTTGTGGAAGCAATCATATGAATCATGTGACTATATTTTTGAGCATCTTGCATTGACATCTGTAATGTGGCCTTTTTAATAATTCTCATACATCTGTAAATGTCCCTTATACCTGTCTGACGAAGTTTCTCACTGCCTCCTGATTTCATTGTTATTCTATGGTACACCACCATACATTCCACTTCATCGCAAGCTGCACAAGTTACATCTTGTTTTCTACATGTTCTGTTAAATGCCAGAGCTTGCACTTGGTCATCGTGCAACACTGCCTTGGGGGTTGCCGCTGGGAAATGGGAAACATGCTTTGTAAAAAGGATAGGTGGAACAGGACCAGGGTATGTCTGCCAGGGGCAAAGGATGATGACGTTGTAGAGCGGATATCATCTTTTAAGGGCACAAAAGGTGATATAGTTGTACACGTTGGCACTAATGATATTAAGAGTAGGAGACCGGTGGAATTACTTAACAAGTACAGGTCACTGATGAAAAAAAAGCCGTGAATTAGGGTTGAATTTGAAAGTGTCTGCAATTCTGCCCAGACACGATAGGAGGGAGTATGTGATGAGAGCCCTGTCAATCAATTCGGCCCTGGAAAGATTGTGGTTTGCTCAGTGGGATAGCCACAAGTACAGGTCACTAGAATTTTTTTCAGATTGGTCTGTACTTGTTAACAGGAGAGACTGCTTCTACAGGGATGGGATACACTTAAATAGAAAGGGTGCAAGAATGTTTGCTGATGCTATCAAGGCAGCGTTAGGTGGGTCAGAAAACTGCTAGAATGGGGGGATACAAGGACTAATAGATTAACAGTAGCCACTGGCAGAAGAAAAAGTGATTCTTGCACTGCTTCTATTGGAATGAGCAGCAGCCTGGAAAATAAGATGAAGGATATTTCAGAGACTGCTGGGAATCATGGGGGTACAAGTAAACACATGGGTTGTGTTAGAGTGGCTAAGAGGAAGAGCAGGTGCATGTATACTTGTGTGTACACCAATGCTAGGTGTTTAGTAAATAAATTTGATGAATTTGAGGTATTGCTCAAAACATCAATGGCAGATATTGTTGGGATTTCAGAGACGTGGTGTCACACAGATATATGGAATGCAGAACTGGAATTTGGGGAGTAAAATGTCTACAGAAAGGATAGACAGGATAGGAAGGGAGGAGGGGTTATGCTATTAGTTAAGAAACACATAAAATCCAAGGAAGTGAAGCCAGTCGACATCGCTGGACAGTGCAGTGTCAAGTCAGTTTGGTGTGACTAAGCATTGGGAGATCAAAATTGAGAGTAGGAGTGTGCTATAGGCCTAATGACTCTGATGAGTATAATGAGAAACTGTACAGAGAAATAAAGTGGGCCAGTAAATCAGAGAATCTTATAATGGGGGATTTTAATTTCCCAGATATTGACTGGAATTTGGGGGCTGGTCACTCACACAATAGCAAGGCTTTTGTGGATTTATTGGATGATTATTTTCTACATCAGCATGTTCGGGAGGCAACTAGAGGGAGTAATACTCTTGATTTGATTATCAGTAGTGATTCTTCATGCATTAAGAATCTGCAGATAAATGAACCACTAGGTGGCAGTGATCACAGTGTGCTGAAGTGGGATTTACTCAAAGAGGTAACTACCATTAGAGGTAAAGGGAAGGGGTATTGCTTTCGTAAAGGCGACTACGATGGACTGAGACAGTATTTAAATTCTATACCGTGGGATCAACTGATGATGTTACCAACCGCAAATTCAAAATGGGAAGCATTCAAAGAACTTACCTTGGAAGCTACTAGGCTTTACATACCAACTAAGAAATATTGTTCAAGGTTTAGGCCTAAATGTATGTCAGATGAACTAATGAGGCATATGGCAGAGAAGAAAAATGCATGGGATACATACAAATTAACACATGACACAGAAGCCTATGATAGATACAAGTTGATCTGTAACCAAGTTACAAAGGAGGTTAGGCAGGCCAAGGCAGATTACGAGAAATCCTTGGCAAGGGATGCAAAGAAAAACAGCAAAGAGTTCTTTACTTATGTAAACTCTAGAAGGAAGGGGATGAATCAGATTGGTCCACTTGATATCGATGGGTCAACTGTTGATGATCCTGCTCAGGTAGCTAACAAATTAAATGAATATTTTGCATCGGCATGCACACATGAGGAGTTATTTAGCGAGGGGAAAGCCAGAGGTGTATTCAACTGTAGCAGTAAGCTATAGAATTTTGTAATAACTGAGAGTAAAGTGGAGGAGAAATTGTTAAAGATAAACACAAGAAAGGCACCCGGGGTGGATCTATCCAGTTATATTAAAGGAGTCAGCAAAGGAAGTAAGCAAACCCTTAGCCATAATTATGAGAGCTTCCTTGGACTCAGGGGAGGTACCCAGGGACGGGAGATGTGCAAATGTGACCCCAATTCACAAAGGAGGATCAAAGGCTGACACAAGTAATTATAGACCTGTGAGTTTAACTTCTGTTCCCGGAAAATTAATGGAGGCACTGCAGGATCATCTCGACAAGACTTCAGTTATAGCTCGGGCACAGCATGGTTTTGTTAAGGGGAAGTCTTGCCTGACCAATTTGATTGGATACTATGATGCAGTCACAAAAGAAAGGCTTTTGATACTGTTGCACATGGAAGACTGCTGCACAAATTGGTGCAGTGTGACATTGGAGGCAAATTGCTGCTATGGATAAAGGGGTGGTTGAGGGGGAGAAGACAGAGAGTGGTAATCAATGGACACTGCTCATCGTGGACTAATGTTATTTAGTCCCTCAGTGGAGTCCCTCAGGTTTCAGTATTGGGTCCTTTATTGTTTTCTGTATTTATAAATGATATTGATGATGGTATATCAAGCTTAATGTCCAAGTTTGCAGACGATACGAGGGTTGTCAAGGACACTACTGACACTATGCTGCTGCAACAGGATCTGGAAAGGTTGAGCAGGTGGGCTGAGAGGTGGCAAATAAAGTTTAACATTGACAAATGTAAAGTACTACATATGGGAAACAGCAACCCCAGAGCAACGTATCAAGTCTCTGGTACTACACTGACAGTGGTAGAGAATGAAAGGGACCTGGTGGTGGTTCTGCAGTCAGTTATGAAGTTCTCTGAGCAGTGCAGACAGGCGGCAAGAATAGCTCATGGTGTATTGTCAATGATATATATGAATTTTTCTAGCAGGGATAAGGAGGTGATTATTCCCTTGTATAAGGCAATGGTCAGGCCACACCTAGAGTACTGTATACAGGTGTGGAGGCCTCATTTCAAGAAGGATGTAGAGCTGCTGGAACGAGTACAGAGAAGGGCAACAAGATTAGTGAATGGAACAAAGGGGTGCTCTTACGAAGAAAGGCTTAAGTTTTGCGAATTACAGTGTCTGGAGACTAGGCACCAGCGAGGTGATCTAATAGAGGTGTACAAAGCCTTGAATGGTTTGAGCATGCTCAGTGCTGATGGGATTCTTCCTCTTGCTCAGAATAATCACCTGAGAGGGCATAAATTCAAATGGAGGAAAGACAGATGTAGGATAGATGTGCGGAAATTTGCCTTTAGCCAGCGGGTGGTTGGTAGGTGGAACAGACTTCCATCCCATGTCGTGGAAGTTGATAGCCTAAATAAGTTTAAGGCTCAGCTGGACAGGTATTTCGAACGAACAGAGGGGTGAAGTGGAAGTGGTTATTTTTTATTTATTTATTTTACTTTATGTTTTTTTTGGCTGATGCTGCATAAGCTTGCTTTCTTGCATCAAATGCCTCTACTAATGCTAATGCTAAATGCTAAAAATTTTGTTGACTAGTGTATTTTTTAAATTTTTTATTAGTGTAGCTGGTTGCAGTCAGCCAGCACACCCAGCATGGAGATTTATGTTTTCTGACATTCCCATGCGTCCATAAAAATCCAGTTTTATAATATCAGAGTTATACATGTATTACAGTTTTGCTGGGTTGCAGATTGTTTTCAATCTGCAACGACTGTTTTTTATGCCTTTGCATGAATGAGACAACTGCGGAATTATATGATTATGTTGGCCTCATTATATCATCATCATCATGATCATCAGCAATTTTCAATCCACTGCAGGATGAAGGCCTCTCCAGCAACTTTCCAGTTCCTTCTGTTTTGAGCACTGGCCATCCATTTACTACTCAAAAACTCATGAATTTTATCTATCCATCTCCGCCTTTGTCTTCCAGATTTTCTTCTAGCTCCTCTTGGGTACCATTCTGTTATTTTCTTAGTCCATCTGTCATCATGTCTTCGAGCTATGTGTCCTGACCAAGACCATTTTTGTTCTTTAGTTTTGATAAGAATGTCCTTTACTTGAGTTTGCTGCCTAATCCATGTGTTTCTCTTCTTATCTAACAGTCTGATTCCCAGTATAATTCGTTCCATTCTTCGCTATGTAGTTCTTAGCTTCTCTTCCATTCTTTTGGTGAGTGCCCAAGTTTCACTTCCATAAGTCATGGTGGGGAGTATACATTGATTCATTATTTTACGTTTCAGACAAACTGGGATATTGCTCTTCAGTATGTGACTATATTTCCTGAATGCTATCCATCCAAAATTTATTCTTCTCTTGACTTCCAGCCATTTATCATTATTACAGCTAATAACTTGTCCCAGATAAGTATATGACTCCACCTTTTCAATTACTGCTCCTTCAATCATTATTTCCCTTTCCGTGGCATACTTGTTCATCATTACTTTTGTTTTAGCCATATTCATCTTTAGTCCAAAATCCTTACTAACTGTGCATAACTGATTAAGATTTTCCTCTAATTCTTTGGGATCGTGGCTTATGACCACAATGTCATCTGCAAATCATAAATGGTTTAGGTTCTCTCCGTACACATTGACTCCTTTCTGCGACCATTATATAGTTTAGTTTTAAATTTAAAAACATTACCTACCAATAATAAATAGGTGTTGAATATATTCAACAAATACAAATAATTTTTAATCACTTAATAATTTTATAAATAAACTTATATAAATAATATAAATATACCCAATGATATTTTTTATTATTAGATATTTATCATTGGTTGTTATTCTACAATTAGCAAAAAAAAACTAAATTTTCAAAAATCAAAAGACAGCTTGATGGAACGTAATAATGATATTTACGTTATTATTCACAATACAATAATTTCCTGATTTACTTTAAAAACACTATGTGAATTTAAAAAAAAAAAAAAAAACAGGCAAATTTAAGAGCTAACCTCCCATAATGAAGTGTAGGGTAGTTTTGGCCTGCTTCATCGCAAGCTGCATGAGTTACACTGTGTTTTCTATGTGTTCTATTCTATCAGTTTTGTTGGGTAGTGTATAAGTTTTACATTATTATTTATAGTTATATTTAAAGACCATAAAAAAAAAAAAAAATGCTACAAATCACCCTGCAGTGATTTGTAGCATTTATTTAATGATATAAATTGCAATGGATTTTTTGAAGTTTCAAATCATTAAAAAGATTAGAGATCAACATCCAAAAGTTATTAAAAATAAATAATGCATTTATTTATTTACTAAACGACTTAATCATATTAAACCAAAAGTCATATTGTATCAATTTATACTAAATCACATTAAATTATTAATTAATTAATTTATTAAATCTATATTTATTAAATCATGTGAACATAATTGAATAAATGCAGAATATAGCACTGCAAATTGCATTTGAATTTTTTTTGATTCATTCTGTTTCTGTGGCGACTGGAGCATTTTTTTTAAAAAAGTTTATGAATGTACACTGTTTTGGAAAAGACTAGTGATTAAATGGAGATATTTCAGTAAGCATTTATATGGATGACATATTTAACTCTTGGTATAGGCTGGGACGTGGTCATTAGAAGGTCAAATTCCCTTTACACGCATGTAGTGATATTATGAAAACAGCTTTGTGGAACTTTTACACCCATTGCTGTTTATATGGATGGATTATTATGTCTGAGCAGTTGGACACTGTTGGCAACAATGGATACCAGAAGGGCCTCAGACACATCAGTAGGTCTTGAGTGGCAACAAGAGAAATCAGAATGGGGAGGGGTGATTGAAGGATCTGCCAATAGCGCCAGGGAAACAGATCTCTCACAATCTGCCATGTTTCCAATATGATGTGTGTGTGTGTGTGTGTGTGTGTGTGTGTGTGTGTGTGTGTGTGTGTGTACGATTAGGTGTTTGTTTGTTTGTTGTTGTTTGGTTTTTAGGAGCATTAGCAACTAAGGCCATATTGCTTTGGGGATATGCAGTGGTCATTTCCTGACCTTTCCGCATCCTCCGTATTTGGTGGTCATGGGCTCGAACCCCGGTTTAATCAAAATCAAGAAGCATGTGCTACGTACTGCTGCTTCTGGCTACAGAGGCACTGCACGATTAGCAGATAACTTCGAGAAGTAGATCTGCACTCTCATCGGCCATTGTCTCTCCTGATGCTATTCTCTCCTAGTACTCTCAACAGAGAAGAAGGAGAGAGCTTCTTTGGACAAGTATGGTGTCATCACACCATCTTTAGCGACGAATTACATTTCTGTTTGGAAACCAGTGATGGCTATGCATGTTTGGGGACATATCGGAGAAAAAGTTAATCCAACCTGCGTCGGGGACATGTCAAATCCCGAAATTATGGTATGGGGGAGCAATCAGTTACAATAACCATTCACCTCTAGCAAGTTGAATGCAAGACACATTGAAACTATTCTGAGATCAGTATTTCTACGCTATCTGTGTTCTATCTTGAATGTTATTTTCTAGCAGGACACTGCCCACGACATATAGCTCTCCTATCCCAATGGTTCCTGTGTGATAACAATGTGCTTTCTTCTTCTTATACTTTTACCAGATTTGGTAAAAGTATAAGAAGGTGGTATAGAGATTGTTCAGTAGGCTGACAGGTTGCCAGTAACAACCAGTTTCATTAGTAGCATTAACATTGTCATGATTTCGCAATGGAGTAATGAATATCAAATTTTGCTTTTAACTGGGAATAACTGCAACAGAAACACATGAAATGTTAAAAACTGTTTATGGTGATAAAATGTTAAGATGTACCAGTGTGTTTTGAATCTTATGAGCAGTTCAAAAACAGACACGAGGATGTTCGCAGTGACCCAATAAGTGGGCAACCTTCAACCTCTCAAAATGAGGACAGAGTTGCAAAGGTTCGATAAATTGTGGCAAGATATCATCATTTGACTGTCAGAATGATGGCTAATGAGTGAGTTGGATATGAATAAGGAAACAATTGGTCAAATTCTCCATGAAGATTTAGGGACATGGAAGGTCTCTGCAATATTTGTGCCTCACAGATGAGCAGAAGAAACAGAGGGTGTCAATTTCATTGCTGGTGCTTCATGCTTGGTTACCAGACTGAAACCCATTAGAGTTCTTCTTTTGAGGTCGCACAAAATCTAGGGTTTTATTAAGTTTGACCATATGAATGGTTGCTGTAGATGCTAGGTCACGAATGAAGCTGTTGGCATTGGAAATAAATTGGTACATATGCAGTGGGGACATTCAGTGGCATAACATGCATGTGATCTCAAGGTGGTTATTAAAAAAATTGGATTTAGCTGTATGTAAACTTGTAAGCTGATAATAATGCTTTTTGCCCCATCAACCAGAAGCAGGGAAAACAAGATGCATGATATTTCAGAGACTACTGTGAGTCATTGCGGTACAAGTAAACACATGGGTTGTGTTAGGGGAGCTAAGAAAAAGAACAGGTGCATGTACTTGCGTGTACACCAATGCTAGGAGTTTGGTAAATAAATTTGTTGAATTTCAGGTATTGCTCAAGGCATCAAAGATGATATCTGCTCTACAACGTAATCAACCTTTGCTCCTGGCAGACATACCCTGACCAGGGTACGTCTGCTAGGAGCAAAGGTTGATGACGTTGTAGAGCAGATATCATCTTTTAAGGGCACAGAAGGTGATATAGTTGTACACGTTGGCACTAATGATATTAAGAGTAGGAGACCAGCAGAATTACTTAACAAGTACAGGTCACTGTTGAAAAAAAGCCGTGAATTAGGGTTGAATTTGAAAGTGTCTGCAATTCTGCACAGACACGATAGGAGGGAGTATATGATGAGAGCCTTGTCGATCAATTCGGCCCTGGAAAGATTGTGCAAGGCTCAAGGGGTAAAATTTTTTTCAGCCTGGTCTGTACTTGTTAATAGAAGGGACTGCTTCTACAGGGATGGGATACACTTAAATAGAAAGAGTGCAAGAATATTTGCTGATGCTATTGAGGCAGTGTTAGGTGGGTCAGAAAACTGCTGGCTTGGGGGGATACAAGGACCATTAGATTAACAGTAGCCACTGGGAGAGGTAAAAGTGATTCTTGCACTGCTTCTATTGAAATGAGCAGAAGCCTGGAAAACAAGATGCAGGATATTTCAGAGACTGCTGTGAGTCATTGCGGTGCAAGTAAACACATGGGTTGTGTTAGGGTAGCTAAGAAAAATAACAGGTGCATGTACACTTGCGTGTACACCAATGCTAGGAGTTTGGTAAATAAATTTGATGAATTTGAGGTATTGCTCAAAGCATCAAAGGCAGATATTGTTGGGATATCAGAGACATGGTGTCACACAGATATAAGGGATGCAGAACTGGAATTTAGAGAGTACAACGTCGATAGATAGGATAGGAAGGGAGGAGGGGTTATGCTATTAGTTAAGAAACACATAAAATCCAAGGAAGTGAAGCTAGTCGACATCGCTGGACAGTGCAGTGTCCAGTCAGTTTGGTGTGACATAAGCACTGGGAGATCAAAATTGAGAGTAGGAGTGTGCTATAGGCCTAATGACTCTGATGAGTATAATAAGAAAGAATAATAAATAAAGAATAAATGAATAATAAGAAATTGTACAGGGAAATAGAGTGGGCCGGTAAATCAGAGAGTCTTGTAATGGGGAATTTTAATTTTCCAGATATTGACTAGAATTTGTGGGTTGGTCACTCACACACTAGCAAGGCTTTTGTGGATTTATTGGATGATTGTTTTCTACATCAGCATGTTCGGAAGGCAACTAGAGGAAGTAATACTCTTGATTTGATTATCAGTAGTGATTCTTCATGCAATAAGAATCTGTAGATAGAGGAATCACTAGGTGGCAGTGATCACTGTGTGCTGAAGTGGGATTTACTCAAAGAGGTAACTATAATCAGGGGTAAAGGGAAGGGTTATTGCTTTCGTAAAGGTGACTACGATGGTCTGAGACAGCAATTAAATTCTATATAGTGGGACCAACTGATGATGTTACCAACAGCAAATTCAAAATGGGAAGCATTCAAAGAACTTATCTTGGAAGCTACTAGGCTTTACATACCAACTAAGAAATATTATTCAAGGTTTAGGCCTAAATGGATGTCAGATGAACTGATGAGACATATGACAGAGAAGAAAAATGCTTGGGATGCATATAAATTAAAATGTGACCCAGAAGCCTATGATAGATATAAGTTGATCTGTAACCAAGTTACAAAGGAGGTTAGGCAGGCAAAGGCAAATTACGAGAAATCTTTGGCAAAGGATGCAAAGAAAAGAGTTCTTTTCTTATGTAAACTCTAGAAGCAAGGGGATGAATCAGATTGGTCCACTTGATATCGATGGTTCAACTGTTGATGATCCTGCTCAGGTAGCTAACAAACTAAATGAATATTTTGCATCGACATTCACACATGAGGAGTTATTCAGCGAGGGGAATGCCAGAGGTGTATTCAACTCTGGCAGTAAGCTAGATAATCTTGTAATAAATGAGAGTAAAGTGGAGGAGAAATTGTTGAAGATAAACACAAGAAAGGCACCTGGGGTGGATGTGATCTATCCAGATATATTAAGCGAGGCAGCAAAGGAAGTAAGCAAACCTTTAGCCATAATTATGAGAGCTTCCTTGGACTCAGGGGAGGTACCCATGGACTGGAGATGTGCAAATGTGACCCCATTTCACAAAGGAGGATCAAAGGCTGACACAAGTAATTATAGACCTGTGAGTTTAACTTCTGTTCCTGGAAAATTAATGGAGGCACTGGTTAAAGAAGCACGGCAGAATCATCTAGACAAGACTTCAGCTGTAGCTCGAACACAGCATGGTTTTGTTAAGGGGAAGTCTTGCCTGACCATTTTGATTGGATGCTATGATGCAGTTACAAAAGAACTGGATGCAGGGAATAACTTTGATATTATATACTTGGATCTTAGAAAGGCTTTTGATACTGTTGCAGGCACCTCCGTAGCCAGGTGGGAAGGAACAGCAGTGCATAGCACATGCTTCTTGATTAGACTGGGGTTTGAGCCTGTCACCACCAAATACGGAGGGTGCGGAAAGGTTAGGGAATGACCACCGCATATCTCAAAGCAGTATGGCCTTAGTTGCTAATGCTCCTAAAATCCAAATAAAAATAACGATACTGTTGCACATGGAAGACTGCTGCACAAATTGGAGCAGTGTGGCATTGGATGCAAATTGCTGCTGTGGATAAAGCGGTAGTTGAGGGGGAGAAGACAGAGAGTTGTAATCAATGGATACTGCTCATTGTGGACTAATGTCATTAGTGGATTCCCTCAGGGTTCAGTTGGGTCCATTATTGTTTTCTGTATTCGTAAATAATATTGATGATGGTATATCAAGCTTAATGTCCAAGTTTGTAGACGATACAAAAGTTGGCAGGGTTGTTAAGGACACTACTGAAGCTATGCTGCTGAAACAGTATCTGGAAAGGTTGAGCAGATGGGCTGAGAGGTGGCAAATGAAGTTTAACATTGACAAATGTAAAGTACTACATATGGGAAACAGCCACCCCAGAGCAACGTATCAACTCTGTGGTACTACACTGACAGTGGTAGAGAATGAAAAGGAACTGGGGGTAATTGTGCAGGCAGATATGAAGTTCTCTGAGCAGTGCAGACGGGCTGGAAGAGTAGTTCATGGTGTCTTCTCAATGATATACAGGAATTTTTCTAGCAGGGATTGGGAGGTGATTATTCCCTTGTATAAGGCAATGGTCAGGCCACACCTAGAGTACTGTATACAGGTCTGGAGGCCTCATTTCAAGAAGGATGTAGAGCTTCTGGAACGAGTACAGAGAAGGGCAACAAGATTAGTGAATGGAACAAAGGGGTGCTCTTATGAAGAAAGGCTTAAGTTTTGCAAATTACAGTGTCTGGAGACTAGGCACCTGTGAGGTGATCTGATAGAGGTTTATAAAGCCTTGAATGATGATGGGATTCTGCCTCTTGCTCACAATAACCACCTGAGAGAGCATAAATTGAAATTGAGGAAAGGCAGATGTAGGATCGATGTCCGGAAATTTGTCTTTAGCCAGTGGGTAGTTGGTTGGTGGAACAGACTTCCATCCCTTGTTGTGGAAGTTGATAGCCTAAATAAATTTAAGGCTCAGCTGGACAGGTATTTCGAATGAACATAGGAGTGAAGTGGAAGTTTTTTTATTTTTTTTTTTTCTGGCTGATGCTGCATAAGCTTGCTTTCTTGCATCATATTCCTCTACCAATGCTAATATGCCAAATGTTAATTGAAGTATTTAAAGAAATTATAATAAATGTGAATTGAAAATGATTTTGTGTTTGTTGCTACATTACAGTAGTGTGCCTAACTGCAATGCAGTGTCAAATCGGCTTATGGTTTATAGAACATTTTTTGCCACAAATCACTTCTTGAACATAATCCTGAAGTTTGGCCAATACATCACAGATATCCTGTATTTGTTACTGAAGAGAAAAAGGTTCCCAAAGACAGTAAAATGGGGAAAAAAAAAACAGAGAAGCAGTCACATGAAACCAGTCACAGTGAGTTTTGAATTTTTAATGCATAATAGGTTCATCTTCTTGGTAATGCTATTTGATTAGAAACAACATTAGAAACTTTAGGTCACCCCTATTGGATGGTCTTTGAACTTCTCAAGTGAGCATTAGCCCAAGCCTGTCACTGTCACTGGAAGGAATAAAGTTTCCTCATTACAGTAAGAGAGAAAAAATAGAATGTAAAGAAGCATTTATTATCATATTATTGTGTCATTTTGTTTATTTGCCCTAATAATTGTTGTTATCCCCCTCCCTGGTGACACAACTCAAACTATGAAATTATATAAATTTAATGTCAGTAGTATTGAGCCCTAGCCTAACAAAAAATAACCAGAAATATTCTGAAATTTCAACTTTTGTCGACAAATAAAAGTAGGGATATAAGACCTCAAACTGTAGAATTTATTTTATAAATCACCTACTTTAAGAAATTTATTATAGTTACACACAGAGCGTACAAATAAAGAAGAAATATATGAGCTTTCGGCTATATGGTAGCCTTCATCAGAATTAAAAATACATGAATGGCAGTTGGAATGGAGATGTGCACTGCCAGGTGCGTGAGACGCGAGGTTTAATTGTTTGTTGACGTTTGTGGCTGTGACGCATGATGACGTGGCCAGCGTTTGTCCAATGATAGAACTACTGACTCTGTGATCGGGTTGACTTGGCAACCACTGTTCCTGTTCAAGGATTTATCCGAAGATTTTATATTTAACGATTCCAACCAGGTACGCTTTAGGTAATGGTGGGATCTGTCTACCACCACGACATCGCGGTGTGGGTCGATGTCGTGGTGGGTTGTCCAGACATGTTCGGCGATAGCTGAGTGTTCTATATCCGCTAAACGGATCGCTCTTTTGTGCTCCGAGAGACGTTTCTCGAGTCGACGTCCAGTCTCTCCAAAGTAGCAGCTAGTGCAGTCACGGCAAGAGATGCGGTAGACCAAACCGCTCTGCAGAAGGGTGGGGACAGGTGTTTTCACGTTGGAAATGAAAGAACGCAGTTTCTTGCCTGGGAGTTGGATGCACTTTATCCCGTGCGTTCTTAGGATTCTACCGATCTGTTGTGACAGGTTGGGGTAGTATGGGATAAATGCCCTCGTGGATGGCTCGTCACTGTTGGTGTTGTAGCTGGTCGTCACGATGTCACGTGTCTGTAGATCACACCTGTCGAGGACGTCAATGGGGTAGCCACACCTCGTAAGGTCTACTTTGACCCTGGTGATCTCTTTGCGTCTTTCATCAGCGGAGCTGGAGTGTGTCCAGGCGCGAGTAAGCAAGGTTCGGGCAGTGGAGAGGAGGTGGCCTCGCGCGTGTGCTGACCGGAAGTTGGTAAACTGGCCAGCACACATGGGCTTACGATAAACTGTAGTCCTCAGGTATGTGCCTTCACGTCGGACAAGTGTATCTAGGTATGGTAAAGAGTTGTTCGACTCCAGCTCAATCGTGAATTTTATGAAGGGCGATAGTGAGTTGAGGTATGATAGAAGTCGCTGACCTGAGTCTCTAGGGATGACCACGAACACATCGTCAACATAGCGACACCAAAAGGCGATGTGATCTGGTGCGTGTGTAAACGCACGTCCCTCTAACTCCTCCATCACGATGTTTGCTGTGATTGAGCTGACAGGGGAACCCATGGCCGTGCCATGTATCTGCTGGTAGACTGAGTCATTAAATATGATCGCACCCCCTGTTAAGCACAGTCTGAGGGCGGGGGAAATGTCATCGGGTGTGAGACCAGTTCTTTCGTTGAGGGTTCTATCATTGTCCAAGAGTTGTTTTGCACAAGAAATGGCAAGTTCCACAGGGATGGAGGTAAAGAGCGATATGACGTCGAACGATGCCATAACTTGATCCTGCGAGATGGATACAGTGCGAATCCTTTTTATGAATTCAACACTGTTGGAGACGGTGTGGGTGGTCTTGCCAACTAGAGGAGAAAGAAGTCTCGAGACAAATTTAGACAGCTCGTAAGTCGGTGATCCACAGCAGGATACAATTGGTCTCAGTGGTGTGTCTTCTTTGTGCACTTTCGGTAGGCCGTAAAACCGTGGGATCTGACATCTGGAGGCACGGAGGTGATTACGGGTTGACTGTGTGATCTTCCCTTGTTTCAGCCAACTGTTGATGAGGATATTCACCTCTGATTCCCATCGTTCTAAAACTCTGTTGGGGTTGATGGTCAGGGGTTTGTATACGGTAGTATCTCGTAAAAGTAGTAGCGCTTTCGCCATGTAATCAGTGTGATCCATTACAACCGTACGGCGGCCTTTGTCTGCCGGTAGAATGACGATGGACGAATCCTGTTTCAATGCCTTGAGGGCAGAAAACTGTGTACGGTTGAGGTTTGAAGAGACGGGGCGAGCACGGTGTAGAACTGCTGCAGTCTTCAAGCGGATTGTGTTGGCTACATCTTCTGGGAGGCGTGATAAGCTGGCTTCCACATCTAAGGCGATGTCGGTGATCGGCGGGTGCTTAGGAAGAACGGCAAATGTCATGCCAAGAGTCAATAAGTTTATTTGGTCTGCAGATAACTGTTTGCTGCTTAGGTTCAATACGAAGTCCGTGGAATTAGTGAGAGGGGTATTACGTTGGCTGCGAAATTGACGGGATTCATTAATCAAATTACAAAACTTACGTTTCTGTCGGGCACAATAAAGATCTGATTCTCTGACGGCCTGGTGACATAAAGTGTTGACCACATCGGTGTAAACGGGATCGGGAATCAGAGTCTTAAGGTCGGCTAGTAGGGTTGCCTTGCTCGCTGAAGCACGTTGTATGTCATGATGGAGGCAGCCGATCCATATCCGCAGAGTTTTGAGGCCGAAGTTCCGACAGGCACGTCTCATGCGCTCATTAGAAAACGGTTGTTTGTAGCGAAACCCTTTCGGTATAATCTCGTTAGCTTTGCACCTATGCGCAAACCTCAGGTGTTGTCTGCTACGGGCTATAAAGATAAAATCTTTCTGTAGTCTCACGACCATGTCGTATGCTGGTTGGCCAAGAATAGTACGAACATAACGAAACAGGCCTACGCGCTCTGGATTCATTAAGAAATTTATTATAGTTACACACAGAGCGTACAAATAAAGAAGAAATATATGAGCTTTCGGCTATATGGTAGCCTTCATCAGAATTAAAAATACATGAATGGCAGTTGGAATGGAGATGTGCACTGCCAGGTGCGTGAGACGCGAGGTTTAATTGTTTGTTGACGTTTGTGGCTGTGACGCATGATGACGTGGCCAGCGTTTGTCCAATGATAGAACTACTGACTCTGTGATCGGGTTGACTTGGCAACCACTGTTCCTGTTCAAGGATTTATCCGAAGATTTTATATTTAACGATTCCAACCAGGTACGCTTTAGGTAATGGTGGGATCTGTCTACCACCACGACATCGCGGTGTGGGTCGATGTCGTGGTGGGTTGTCCAGACATGTTCGGCGATAGCTGAGTGTTCTATATCCGCTAAACGGATCGCTCTTTTGTGCTCCGAGAGACGTTTCTCGAGGCGACGTCCAGTCTCTCCAAAGTAGCAGCTAGTGCAGTCACGGCAAGAGATGCAGTAGACCAAACTGCTCTGCAGAAGAGTGGGGACAGGTGTTTTCACGTTGGAAATGAAAGAACGCAGTTTCTTGCCTGGGAGTTGGATGCACTTTATCCCGTGCGTTCTTAGGATTCTACCGATCTGTTGTGACAGGTTGGGGTAGTATGGGATAAATGCCCTCATGGATGGCTCGTCACTGTTGGTGTTGTAGCTGGTCGTCACGATGTCACGTGTCTGTAGATCACACCTGTCGAGGACGTCAATGGGGTAGCCACACCTCGTAAGGTCTACTTTGACCCTGGTGATCTCTTTGCGTCTTTCATCAGCGGAGCTGGAGTGTGTCCAGGCGCGAGTAAGCAAGGTTCGGGCAGTGGAGAGGAGGTGGCCTCGCGCGTGTGCTGACCGGAAGTTGGTAAACTGGCCAGCACACATGGGCTTATGATAAACTGTAGTCCTCAGGTATGTGCCTTCACGTCGGACAAGTGTATCTAGGTATGCTAAAGAGTTGGCAGATACATGGCACGGCCATGGGTTCCCCTGTCAGCTCAGTCACAGCAAACATCGTGATGGAGGAGTTAGAGGGACGTGCGTTTACACACGCACCAGATCACATCGCCTTTTGGTGTCGCTATGTTGACGATGTGTTCGTGGTCATCCCTAGAGACTCAGGTCAGCGACTTCTGTCATACCTCAACTCACTATCGCCTTTCATAAAATTCACGATTGAGCTGGAGTCGAACAACTCTTTACCATACCTAGATACACTTGTCCGACGTGAAGGCACATACCTGAGGACTACAGTTTATCGTAAGCCCATGTGTGCTGGCCAGTTTACCAACTTCCGGTCAGCACACGCGCGAGGCCACCTCCTCTCCACTGCCCGAACCTTGCTTACTCGCGCCTGGACACACTCCAGCTCCGCTGATGAAAGACGCAAAGAGATCACCAGGGTCAAAGTAGACCTTACGAGGTGTGGCTACCCCATTGACGTCCTCGACAGGTGTGATCTACAGACACGTGACATCGTGACGACCAGCTACAACACCAACAGTGACGAGCCATCCACGAGGGCATTTATCCCATACTACCCCAACCTGTCACAACAGATCGGTAGAATCCTAAGAACGCACGGGATAAAGTGCATCCAACTCCCAGGCAAGAAACTGCGTTCTTTCATTTCCAACGTGAAAACACCTGTCCCCACCCTTCTGCAGAGCGGTTTGGTCTACCGCATCTCTTGCCGTGACTGCACTAGCTGCTACTTTGGAGAGACTGGACGTCGACTCGAGAAACGTCTCTCGGAGCACAAAAGAGCGATCCGTTTAGCGGATATAGAACACTCAGCTATCGCCGAACATGTCTGGACAACCCACCACGACATCGACCCACACCGCGATGTCGTGGTGGTAGACAGATCCCACCATTACCTAAAGCGTACCTGGTTGGAATCGTTAAATATAAAATCTTCGGATAAATCCTTGAACAGGAACAGTGGTTGCCAAGTCAACCCGATCACAGAGTCAGTAGTTCTATCATTGGACAAACGCTGGCCACGTCATCATGCATCACAGCCACAAACGTCAACAAACAATTAAACCTCGCGTCTCACGCACCTGGCAGTGCACATCTCCATTCCAACTGCCATTCATGTATTTTTAATTCTGATGAAGGCTACCATATAGCCGAAAGCTCATATATTTCTTCTTTATTTGTACGCTCTGTGTGTAACTATAATAAATTTCTTAATGAATCCAGAGCGCGTAGGCCTGTTTCGTTATAATCACCTACTTTACTTCTAATCTAAATAGAATTTTTATAGGAAGGTATCTGAAAGAATTTTAATATACATGGTGGCTGTAATTAGATTATCTCTGTACAGAGCTATCTGAAGAGTGAGATGTTAAAGGAAATACAATAAGGGTTGTACATACATGCAGAGGAGAGACTTGACCGAAAAGATTAGTTCGGAGGTCTGCCAGTATGGGCCGAAGTGGTGCTATAGTGATGTGATTGCTTTCGTTCATCACAACATGCTCAAGCCTTTTAACAATGTTTCAAATGGCAGAATGTAACAATGGTACACAATGGTATTCCCAGCATTTTGTTAGTATTCTCATAATAGAGCTTTGTGAGGTGAGGGGCTCACATCTGGTGAGTATGGGCTAGGCACACCCATGGTCCTGAGCTGGATATATAATCATTCTTCTCTTTCTTGATGATTCACTTCTACTTTTGACTCTCTCTCTCAGGGTAACTTGTGAATTTTTTTTTTTTGGCTGGTGCCGCAGTAGCGTTAGCCATCCTTTCACCATATGGCTAATAATAATAATGATATAGTGGTACAAAAAAAAAAAGATAACTTCACTTGGTGATTATCTGGCAGTTGTTTCATCATATGTATAAAAATGTGCATGCCCGGTTTTTCTACAATGCATGCAAAAGTTATAGGTCTATATGTGGCACCTATAGCATCATGTGCTGGCACTTGACTGCTTCTACAGGGATGGGATACACTTAAATAGAAAGGGTGCAAGAATATTTGCTGATGCTATCGAGGCAGTGTTAGGTGGGTGGGAAACTGATAGCTTGGGGGGGATACAAGGACTAATAATTTAACAGTAGCCATAGGCAGAGGTGAAGGTGATTCTTGCACAACTTCTGTTAGAATAAGTAGCGACCTGGAGCGAGGGGTGTTGGGAGTTTCAGGGACGGATGGCAGTCATCCTGAAATAGGTGGGTATATGGGATGTGTTAGGGTAACTAGGAATAGGAGCATGTATGCTTGCATGTATACCAATGCTAGAAATATAGTAAATAAATTTGATGAATTTGAATTGTTCGTCAAGACATCAAAGGCGGATATTGTTGGGATAGCAGAGACGTGGTGTCACACAGATATAAGGAATGCAGAACTGGAATTTGGGGAGTACAATGTGACAGAAAGGATAGACAGGATAGAAAGGGAGGTGTTATGCTGTTAATTAAGAAAAACAAAATCAAGAGAAGTGCACCCAGCTGATATAGATGAACAGGGCACTGTTGAGTCAGTTTGGTGTGACATAAGCACTGCAAAAGCAAAAATAAGAGTAGGAGTGTGTTATAGGCCTAATGACTTGAATGAGTACAATGAACAATTGTACAGAGAAATAGTGGGCCAGTAAATTAGAATGTCTTATAATCGGGGATTTTAACTTTCCAGATATTGACTGGAACTTGTGGGTTGGTCACTCACACACTAGTCAGACTTTTGTGGATTTATTGGATGATTGTTTTCTGCAGCAGCATGTTCCAGAGGCAACCAGAGAGAGTAATACTCTTGATCTGGTTATCAGCAGTGATCATTCGTGTATCAAGAATTTGCAGATAAAGGAACCACCAGGTGGCAGTAATCACAGTGTACTAATGTTGGATTTACTTAAAGATTTAATTACCATCAGAGGTAAAGGATGTTACCAACAGTAAATTCTAAGTGGGAAGCATTCAAGGAATTAATCATGGATGCTACTAAAAGTTTCATACCTATTAAGAAATAATGTTCGAGGTTTAGGCCTAAATGGTTATCTAATGAGACTCGTAACAGGGAAGAAAAATGCATGGGATGCATATAAATTATCAAGCAACTCAGAAGCCTATGGCAGATATAAGCTAGTCTGTAATCAGGTCACAAAGCAAGTTAGGCAGGCGAAGGCAGATTACGAGAAATCCTTGGCAAAAGATGCTAAGAAAAACACCAAGGATTTCTTTACTTATATAAACTCTAAAAGGAAGGGAATGAATCTGATTGGTCCACTTGACATTGATGGTTCGACTGTTGATGATCCTACTCAGATTGCAAACAAA
Source organism: Mastigoproctus giganteus (assembly GCF_048544385.1). Classification (NCBI taxonomy): domain Eukaryota; kingdom Metazoa; phylum Arthropoda; class Arachnida; order Uropygi; family Thelyphonidae; genus Mastigoproctus; species Mastigoproctus giganteus. Next base: position 101,145,241 of record NC_143580.1, read on the forward strand.
CTGAATGAGTATTTTGCATCTACATTCACAGTTGAGGAATTATTACGGTTTGAAAATGGCAGAAGGTTATCAAATTGTAGCACGATACTTAATGATTTTGTAATAACTGAGAGCAAAGTGGAGGAGAAATTGTTGAAGATAAACATAAGAAAAGCACCTGGGGTGGATGGGATCTATCCAGTTATATTAAAGGAGGCGGAAAAGCAACTAAGCAAACCCTTAATTATGAGAGCAGTTTTGGACTCAGGGGATGTTCCCACAGACTGGAGATGTGCAAATGTATCCCCAATTCACAAAGGGGGATCGAAGGGTGACACGAGTAATTACAGACCAGTTAGTTTAACTTCTGTTCCGGGTAAAATAATGGAGTCACTGGTTAAAGATGCATTGCAGGATCATCTAGACAAGACTGCAGCAATAATTCAGATACAGCATGGGTTTATTAAGGGAAAGTCTTGTCTGACAAATTTGATAGGGTATTATGATCTGGTTACAAAGGAACTGGATGCAAAAAATAGTTTTGATATCATATATTTGGATTTCAGGAAAGCTTTTGACACTGTTGCGCATGGAAGACTATTGTACAAATTGGAGCAGAATGGTATTGAGGGTAAGCTGCTACAATGGATAAAAGGATGGTTAAGTGGGATTATCTAAGAAGTGGCAACTGAAGTTTAACCTTGACAAATGCAAAGTACTGCATATGGGTAGAATAACTCCAGAGAAACGTACCAACTGAAAATGAAAAAGACCTGGGAGTAATTATGCAGTCAGATATGAACTTTTCTGAGCAATGCAGTCAGGCTGCAAGGGCAGGTTATGGGGCTTTGTCAATGATATATAGGAATTTTGCTAGCAGGGAAAAGGAGGTGATTATCCCTCTGTATAATGCAATGGTCAGGCCCACGCCTTGAGTACTGCGTACAGGTCTGGAGGCCTCATTTTAGGAAGGATGTAGATTTACTTGAGTGTGTACAGAGAAAGGGCAACAAGATTTTTGATGGGAATGAAGGGATCCTCTTACCAAGAGAGGCTTAAGTTCTGCAAATTGCAGTGGCTGGAGACTAGGCACCTGCACGGTGATCTGATTGAGGTGTATAAGGCCTTGAATGGGTTGAGCACGCTGAATTCTGATGGGATCCTTCCACTTGTTCAGATTATGAATCTAAGGGGGCATAAATTTAAATTAAGAAAGGACAGATGTAGAATAAATGTGCGGAAATTTGCCTTTAGCTAGCGGGTGGTTAATTGCTGGAACAAACTTCGATCTGTCGTTGTGGAAGTCGATAGTTTGAATAAATTTAAGGACGAACTGTACAGGCATTTGGAGGGAATGGTGTGATTTTTTTTTTTTTTTTTTTTGGCTGATGCTGCATAAGCTCTTACACTTGCTTTCTTGCATCACATGCTACTACTACTACTTTAGGTAGAGGAATACCTTGCTGTTAATCAAACGTCAGGACCACCACATTTTCATTCTCTTTTGCTATCATCAACTTTTCCTTTTGCTCTTTGCAAAAAAACTTCACTTTTAAATTATGCAGTTTTTTTTTTTTTTTTTTTTCTTGCTGATCAATGTTAGGATCTTTCATTTTATTACAAAGTATGTCACACTGTTTGTATGTATCAGAAACAATGGTTAAAGTTCTGCTTAAAGTATCTGTAGTAAAAGTCATGTGTAACTTTAGGTTTAAAGCTAGGAGAACACTTCTTACCAGCACTTTCTTCTAGTATTTTGTATATTTTCAGGTCATGCTTTTCCAAGTACAGTTTAAATATTGTTTTTACGATCAGGTGACAAATAAAACCTGCTGCTTTTATTTCTATTGTAGTGTCATTCACGGTGTGGAAAACTTCAGTCATAGCAGATGTTGTTGTTATTTGGTTTTTAGGAGCATTAGCAACTAAGGCCATATTGCTCGGGGAATATGCGGTGGTCATTTCCTGACCTTTCCGCATCCTCTGTATTTAGTGGTCATGTTCTCAAACTCCGGTCTAATCAAGAAGCATGTGCTACGCACTGCTGCTCCTGCCCACCTGGCTACGGAGGCGCCTAGTCATGGCAGCTGGCATGGATAGGCCTACCGTGGTGCTTTTCATGCATGTTTTGTCACGAGGTTATGTTAGAAGCAGAGTTAAGGGCTTTGAAAATGTTGTCTATTCTTTTCTTCGATATATCATGAAAAAGCCTCTACATACCTTCACTGTTTTCTGTACCAGGCCAAATAAAATAAATAAGTGCAAGAAATGTTGCATTTATTTCTCTCGCCAGTTGTAGATTGAACTCTTTTAATAATGTCAGTTTTAATTAGTCTGCTTAAATAACCATCATGAAGACATTTGTCACCTATCTCATTACACTTTGATAAAATGATGTTCTTTTTTTTCTTCAGAAACGTTTTGAAAATGTTGGTACTTGTATGCATAATCGGGTTGACTAGTTCTTGGTCCAACTTCGTTATTTTTCCAGATTAAATAGCTTATTCCTTCTGCAATCACTTTCTTTTTAATATTTCTTTTCCATTTATTAATATTTGAAGTCTTCCTGTTTTTTCTTGTCTTTCTAATTTCCTTTTTCTCGCCTCCATCATATTATTTTCTACTTCTATGCTTTGGCACGATGCGGTCCGACACAAGAACTGTCAGCACTGTCTGGACTTGTCACTACTTATAGGAATGAAATCATCAGATGAACTGCTACTAAAAGGTTTTGAATTACTACTGTCAGTGAATTCACTCATATTTACAATAAATACAGATAATTATAAAGTACTTTTTACACAAAAACAAAAGATGAAGGAAGCAAACAGGTGCAAACATTATCAAACAGGTGTAACAGTAGTTGCATGTGGTTATGTTCCATATTCTGATCTGCTCAATCATGAGGGGTACCAACCTGTTTAAATAAAAATTCCCTCTTTGGAGCAAGAAGAGTGCAGCTCTGAAGCTGCCTCTTTCTTACACTAAACAACTGCAGATGCAGATACATTTAGAATTATTATTGGCTACCTACATACAGATACATTTAGAGTTATTAATGGCTGATCTGCACTCTTCTTGCACCAATCATTGTAGGTATTTATTTTACATATATTACATACATTAAATCAAAATTGACCAAAAATGGAACTGCACCCTTCTTGCTGCAGGGTCTTCAGCTATTCTGACAGAATTATAAGGATAGTTGTAAGTACCATAACACCAAAAAAGTTCATATAAACTATAACACCAAAAAAGTTCATATAAACTTATGTTCAATTCTGAACACTTCTGAGAAGCCATGGCTCTTTGATTCACAAAATGGTTATAGGATTTTTATAGCATTAAAATATGACAAAATAACAAACAAAAGAATAAGCCTATAATAAACATTTTACTGTGCCTGATAATTCTTATATATGTTGATTATTTTTGTGTTTCTCTGAACTTTTTTTATTGTTGCGGTACATAGAACTACTCATTTAAGTTGTTAGTGTAATTTATGAACACCACGCAAACACACATCCACCAAAGAACATATATGCATGAAAAAAAAAAACGCAATCTAACAGGCAGCAGTGCAGATACATGAGAAATCCACAAACTTACATCAGTGCATTCTCTGCAGTCTGAATGTCATCACTACTCTAGCAGGCTACCTTACAGTCCATAAGAGACAGGATCCATTATATGTAGGAATCCACAACTAAAAATTTTTTGTTTATGATTTCCAGACTCCGAGAAATGTGTGCTCCATGCTAAAATGTGTACAAGTTCATTGATTTACATGTCAATATATCATTATTTAATAAGGTGAGCATGAAAAATGTATGGCTAAAAATTATTATAATTGTAAAATGACCTTATAAATTTACTTTTTATTTATTTTTTTTTTTATGGAAACATCATCTGCTGCTGGTTTTCATTAGGTAAATATTTTTTTTTTTTTTTATTCTGGATATGTGTATTATGCTGTTTTTTTTAATTAATCCAATAATTGTCTCCCCCCCAGGAAAGTTGAGCATTTACTATCAAAACAGCACGAGATGCAGTTTCAGGCACTTACAGTACATGAAAGGAATCAATTAATGGAAGAAGAAAATTTAGAAAAAGGCATGAAAGAAGTTCTCACTGAAGGTATCAATACTATGAAATTACTCTTATAAACTAATTACTAATTTAAAAAGAAAAAAAAAAAGTTTGTTTCAGGACAGCCAAACAGCAAGTGATGTGTTAATAATAGACTGCAATATTTTTTGATGCTTTGATGTTTCAAGAATTATAATAAAATTTGTCACTGTCAGAACTAGTTCTTTTTTGTGCTGAATAGAAGTCAACAGTTTTTCCTACTGTGAAGGAGTTTTGTGAGTGATGCCATTGGGAATGCATGCAACAAAAATTACTTGAAGGCTATTTCATTAATTAATAAGATCACTAAAGGACATCCCTTTCTCCTGTCTAGCATTTCCTGCCTATTCTTCCTTCCATTACTCAAGTTACTTGACTTAACTCATGGAGTTAAATTAATAGCTTTGAACACACATGATGTGGAGATGGGTGGAGAAATTCTTCCACATTATGTTAGGTGAATGGGGACCTTCTGGCAGTAAAAGTACAAGATAACATAAAATGAGCTTGATTATATTGGAAGAAGATGGCATCTGGTCATTTAAGCCATTAACAACAAATAAACACAAACTGATGACATACTTATATTGTTGCCATGTGGAATGTATAAAAATTCTAAATGTTTAGAAATAATATAAAATACAGATTTATATATAACATAAAGGACATGCCATTAAACTGTAATTCTGGGCATTTCCTCAACTGCTAGTTTGGGGATACATGGAATAAAAGGTTAATGGTAGCTATAAGCAGAGATGGAATTGATTCTTGTATTGCTTCTACCTGGACATTTGTAGCCAGGAAAATATCACCATCATCAGCTGTTTTCAACCCACTGCAGCGATGAAGGCCTCTCCTGCAGCTTTCCAGTTTCTTCTGTTTTGTGCAATGGCCATCCATTTACTACCCATGAACTTGTGAATTTCATCTGCCTGTCATCATCGTTCATCATCATCTTGAAAACATATGGGGTGATGAATCACAGGGTCTATTGAGGAATCCTCAAGGGACATGAAATGTTATTTTAGCATTACTAAGAATGAAAGTAAGCAGCATATACTTGTGCTAATATGTTGATACCAGCAGTGTGTTAAATTAATTTGAGGAATATTAAGTGCCTATTGGTTAAGTTATCAAATGCTGGCGTCACTTGAAAACATAGTATCACTGTGATATGCAGAATACAGAATTCAGTACAGAGAGTGCGGCATGTACAAAAACACCACGTGTACCCTATATGCATGAAAGGAGTTTTATTTTATGTGAAAACATCTATGATGAAAATTGAAATCATTTAAATTTTTAAAATTTAGCAGCTAGAACCAAAGTTATGAACCACTCACGGCCACTATTTACTCTACTGAATCAACGGTAGTGACTGAGTTGGTGTCATTTGTGTCATTTCCATCTCGCGGTTTCGTTACCAATTGGTTTTACTTCAATCCGAAATATTTAGTACAAACGATGTAATATTCATGCTAAATATTTTGACCGAATCGACGTTAGTGATATTTAGGAAGTGACATCATTTCTGCATTTTCATTGGTGACTGGTTTTCTGCAGTCCGAAAAATTTAGTCGGTGCTGCGAAAGATGTTTTCACATCAAAAGTTTTCATATATGATGCTTCTAAAACAGTTTTGTTGGGGTGGGGGCTTCATCTTCTTAAGTAACACATAGAAAACAATACATTCAACAGACAAGTGCTGTCATTTCAATATTAGTATGACATAAATGAGAAATAAATGTAAATGAAGAGACATGTTATAGGCCAAATGGCAGAGATGCATTAATATTACTTTTAGTTATAATAAACAGTTGCACAAACAATTACAGTGGGCCAGGAAATCAGAATGTCTTATTGTGGGCTGTCTTAAATTTCCAGTTAGTAAGTTTAAGTTCTCTTTTTTTCTACCAACACCTTAAGATACAAAATAAAATGATATCCTTGATTTGATTATAATAAGTGTTTGGTAGGGAGGGATTGTAAGGTTACGGCACCAGTGTTAGCATGACGGCTTTCAGGTGTTACAAGGCTCCATTGTCATGGGGTATTTCTGCTGCTGGCGCCTCCATAGCCAGGTGGGTAAGAGCAGCAGTGCATAGCACACACTTCTTGATTAGACCAGGGTTCGAGCCTATGCCCACCAAATACGGAGGATGCAGAAAGGTCAGTGAATTACCACCACATATCCTTGGCCATAATATGGCCTTAGTTGCTAATGTTCCTAAAAACCAAATAACAAAATAACAACTACTGCTGCTCTCCATATTGGCTGCTGTTCTCTCCCAAAATGAGAATCGAATAGTTGACAGGACACATTATCTGTACCCTCAATATTCAAGGGCAAAACTTCCCATGAATACTGCAGTTGGTTTTGGCACTGTGTTTTCATTGAAGGTTCCAAAACACTGGTTGCTTCATTTCCAATGCTGCAATAATATTTTACGTATATCTTGTCATTATTCTGGTGTTATCTAGTGTGGATGAGAAATTAGCAGGGAGGCAATCATTTAGAAAACAAACAGGCATTTATTTAAAACCAGTCATGCACAACACTTTCATAAGTTACAACATGAGTAAAAGTTTATGAAGAAAGAAATTTCCTCCTCGAAAATTATCAACTGTTGTCTATCTCAGCCTAGGTCTACTAATGGTTTAAACCTATATTCATTAAGCAGTAACCTGCCTAAGTTTGAATAATATTCTGATTACTGCAATAAATGTAATTCTATTGTTCGTTACTTTAACTCAGTGCATAAATTTTATAGATTCATTTCATTGTAAGAATATAAGAACACAAAATACTAGGAAAAAATCATTTGGCCATTATCATTTATCATAAGTAAATACTAATGGACTTCTATTAGCTCAGACTTTCGCTCATTATACTTCTTTTAAGTAGGCCCTCATTTACTAGTTTAAAGAGGTCTCACAGTTTTCATCAGGATATTTGGGAGCTCGATCTGTGGGTGACTGGCAAGTCTGCTGTCTTGGATCTCTTTTACCGTTGTGACTCTTCTTTGACGATTACCTTCCTGCACACCCTGGTCTTCTGACTGCCCCTTTTTAATCTCAAAGTCCTCCCCCCCCCCCAAATTTATTCAATCTTAGCATCTGATTGGACATTGAAGCAAGGATTCATGTCCCTAGCACTTGAAAAACACGTAATGGTTTGTTCGTTTGTTTGTTTGGGAATTTTTAGGCGCATCGGCATCTATGTCCATAGTACATCACATGTAATGGAAAAAGAATGATCCCATCACCTAACACACTTCTGGCATATCTGATGTCTAGTTAAGAATTTTAAACAAATCCTCTTCATTACCTGTTTTGGGATGGAAGGGTGAAACCAGATTATGTGTGAATGCTTCTTACGTGCTAAAGATGTTCCTTATTCACTGATGTGATAATTATGGTTTTTCTCTCTCTCTTTGGGCCTGTGTTAGTGTGGCCATATCTCGAGAGAACTCTTGCTGTTTATATGAACAAGCTAATTGCTCTGAACTGTCTGCCCTAACAGCAGAAGTCGCTACTTCATGGGTAAGATGTAGGTTCCTAGTAACAGACTTAATGTGGATATACTCCTCGTTACAAGTGGAGTTTTTTTTGTTATATTTTCTTTCGTCAGCATATAATATTAAAAAAAAAAAAAAAAAAAAAAAAAAAACGTAAAATGTCTCGTTTTCATTAGTTAATTGGAAGAATACTGGTGAATATTGATTGCTACAGGTTATTAGTAAGTGGGCTGCATACATTATAGGGAAAAGAGGAGAGGAGAGTAATTAAAAAAAATAAAGATTAATTTTTTCACAGTAGGAGATAAAAATTAAAAAGGAGGGGAGGAGGAAGAAACTCTACTCTGTAACACTCCCGATGAACCCGTGGCATCATTTTAGTAAGGATGTTACCTGTTTCTGGAAAATGATTTCTTCCTTTACATATTGTACTTTCAAAATTTAAAATTAACCTTAATAAAAATCCAAAATACTAATACTAAATAATAAAATATGAACAGACATCTTCATAATATAAATATACGTGGTCTCTTCTCTCTCTTTTTTTTTTTTTTTTTTCTTTCCATTGGTTGCAGTGTTCATTTTAGTCCAATGTGTGAGAGAAATTCTTTGATTCCATTCACATTTTCACATATCGCGCGTCAATTTAATAATTTAAGTAGCAAAAAACTCACTACCTCTGTAGTAAAAAGCTACAGATGTAGTATAAACGGCATTGATTTAATTGTATCTCATATTGTGACTATCTTCACAACTACTTACCATGTACTACCTTGAATAAGTAACGCTTCACCAATGGAGAAGACTATTGTTACTTATTCTTAGGAGATACAGTCAATCCTCGTAAAACACGTGTTTACACTGCATGAATTCGATCATACACAATTTATAAATAGGGGAACGATATCGTATATAACACAAACCGAATTCACTTATGCACGATTCACCTTTGTGTTTACAAGAAATGGCAGTCAAATGCGGAATCATCCCAACTGAACGCAACATGATAGGAATGAAGAGAAGATTCTGAAAATGTACTTATGTTTTTAATATCAGTGAAGGGGAAACACATTTCACCATAATAACGTAAAAACCCACACAATTCCAGCTATCAGTATTATTGCAAATGCAGTTAGATTGAGTTTACTACCAAGTTGGCGCCTCCGTGGGCAGGAGCAGCAGTGCATAGCACACACTTCTTGATTAGATCGGGGTTCGAACCCGTGACCACCAAATATGGAGGATGCAGAAAGGTCAAGGAATGACCACTGCATATCCCCGGAGCAGTATGGCCTTAGTTGCTAATGCTCCTAAAAACCAAATAACAACAACAACAATTACCAAGTTTATAACAGATTCCACTAGCAGGAACACAACTGGAAATTGTTTTATGATAGTAACCCCCAGAAATGTGCTTTAATAAAATGTGAGCTAGTGAGGTGTTCATAGTGTCTCTGTCTTTACAGTGTTGTTTATTCAGTTGCTATATGCGCGCAGCTTTGTTTATGTGTATCAAGCGTGCCTCCTCATTTTGTAATTGTGCTTTATTCTCTAAAAATGACTAAAATACTTAAAAGGTGTGAAAAGGAAGTGTCCTGGTGAAGACACTAAAGATTCAGAGACAAAAAGAAAAGCAATATCGATAAACAGAGGTGGACTGGATCAAAAATTCTTACCCGGGAAAATTTGTAGTGGCTTCATACTAGCGTTTATGGCCAAAATCACACCGGCCTCCGGCCCACCAGGGTTGCCCCAGTAAGGCTTATGGCCAGTCCGCCTCTGTCGATAGAGAAAAAATATGAAATTGTGAAACTCTCTGAGCGAAATGAAAGACCATGTGATATTGCACATGCTACAGGCCTAAATGAGGCAATGCCGAGAATTGCAAAGAATGCAGAGAAAATAACAACTTTCATAGCAGAAACAACTCAAAGTGTAATTAAAATCCATTAGATTGAGCCACAAAGAATTGGAAGAGATCGAACGGCTGTCATCTGTTTGGATAGAAAATAAAACAAAAAACAAGTTTGCTTACGATAGAAGCAAAAGCATTAGCAATATTTTATTATGTAATAGTCGTAATAAAATACATAAGTAATATTTTACGACTATAATTTATTGTGTTTGGTAACGTTTTGGTTACAAATGGGTGTTCAATCTTGGGTGGTCGGCACCTAACCCTATCTTTCCTATAGGGCCAGTTGTTTATATTACACGATTTTGCATTGCACGAGGGTTTCTAGGAACACAACTATCGTGCTATACGAGGACTGAATGTATGACTATCGAGATGGCGTCGTTTCAATGCTTGTTGGGAGCTGGGTAGGTACCCCGATGTTGCATTCATGCCAACCCAGTTGTGAAGTTTAACTCAACAACATGAGTAGTGTGCATAGTAGTAATGCTAAAAAGAATAAATGCGCATGGTGTAATAGACTACGGATTGGTAATTCACTATAAGAATAGTAGTGATATATCACCATATTTTTCCATAGTAGTAAAAAAACTGCAGAAGTAGTGTTATAAGCATTAGCCAGGGCACATGGTGCAAGAAAGCAAACTTATATAGCATCAGCCTATATAAGGCTATTAAAAACACACACACACACACACACACCCTTCTCATTTCACCCATCCACTCACTCCAAATGTTTGTCTGTTTCTGCCTTGAATCTGTTTAAGCTATCAACTTTTACGAGAGATGGAAGTTTGTTCCAGCAATCAACCACCTGCTGGCTAAAGGCAAACTTCCGCACATCTATCCTACAGCTGTCTTTCCTCAGTTTGAATTTATGCCCTCTCAGGTGATTATTCTGAGCAAGAGGAAGAATCCCATCAGCATTGAGCATGCTCAAACCATTCAAGGCTTTATACACCTCAATCAGATCACCTCACAGGTGCCTAGTCTCTAGACACTGTAATTTGCAAAACTTAAGCCTTTCTTCGTAAGAGCAACCCTTTGTTCCATTCACTAATCTTGTTGCCCTACTCTATATTCGTTTCAACAGCTCTACATCCTTCTTAAAATGATGCCTCCAGACCTGTATACAGTACTCAAGGTGTGGCCTGACCATTGCCTTATACAACAGGATAATCACCTCCTTATCCCTTCTAGAAAAATTCCTGTATATCATTGACAAGACACCATGAGCTACTCTTGCAGCCCGTCTGCACTGCTCAGAGAACTTCATATCTGCCTGCACAATTACCTCCAGGTCCTTTTCACTCTTTACCACTGTCAGTGTAGTACAAGTGTAGTGTCAGTATAAATCATATCAATTTAATTTTATCTCATATTGTGTCTACTTCACAATGAGTTACCATGTATTGTACTACCTTGAATAAGTAACACTTCACCAGTGGAGAAGACTATTGTTACTTATTCTCGGGTGATACCACCACCCAAATGGCACCATTTCAAGGTTGGGTAAAGTGCCTGCCTGGCAACCCAAAGGTCGCGGGTTCGAATCCTGCCTCGGGCTTGGATCAAAGTACTGCAAAAACCTTGGGAGGTGCATTATGGCCACAGAAGCTGATGCACCAACAACTACCAAAAAAAAAAAAAAAAAGCACCATTTCAAGGCTTGTTGGCCTATCTTGATAGGAGGGAGTATATGATGAGAGCCTTGTCGATCAATTCGGCCCTGGAAAGATTGTGCAAGGCTCAAGGGGTAGAATTTTTTTCAGCCTGGACTGTACTTGTTAACAGGAGAGATTGCTTCTACAAGGATGGGATACACTTAAATAGAAAGGGTGCAAGAATATTTACTGATGCTATCGAGGCAGTGTTAGGTGGGTCGGAAAACTGCTAGCTTGGGGGGTTACAAAGACCAATAGATTAACAGTAGCCACTGGCAGAGGTGAAAGAGATTCTTGCACTGCTTCTATTGGAATGAGCAGAAGCCTGAAAAACAAGATTCAGGATATTTCAGAGACTGCTGGGAGTCATTGCGGTACAAATAAACACATGGGTTGTGTTAGGGTAGCTAAGAATAGAAACAGGTGCAGGTATACTTGCGTGTACACCAATGCTAGGAGTTTAGTAAATAAATTTGATGAATTTGAGGTATTGCTCAAAACATCAAAGGCAGATATTGTTGGGATATCAGAGACGTGGTGTCACACAGATATAAGGGATGCAGAACTGCAATTTGGGGAGTACAACGTCTACAGAAAGGATAGACAGGATAGGAAGGGGGGAGGGGTTATGCTATTAGTTAAGAAACACATAAAAACCAAGGAAGTGAAGCCAGTCGACATCGCTGGACAGTGCAGTGTTGAGTCAGTTTGGTGTGACATAAGCATTGGGAGATCAAAATTGAGAGTAGGAGTGTGCTATAGGCCTAATGACTCTGATGAGTATAATAAGGAACTGTACAAGGAAATAGAGTGGGCCAGTAAATCAGAGAGTCTTATAATGGGAGATTTTAATTTCCCAGATATTGACTGGAATGTGGGGGCTGGTTACTCACACACTAGCAGGGCTTTTGTGGATTTATTGGATGATTGTTTTCTACATCAGCATGTTCGGGAGGCAACTAGAGGGAGTAATACTCTTGATTTGATTATCAGCAGTGATTCTTCATGCATTAAGAATCTGCAGATAAATGAACCACTAGGTGGCAGTGATCACAGTGTGCTGAAGTGGGAGTTACTGAAAGAGGTAACTACCATTAGGGGTAAGGGGAAGGGTTATTGCTTCCGTAAAGGCGACTACGATGGACTGAGACAGTATTTAAATTCTATACAGTGGGACCAACTGATGATGTTACCAACAGCAAACTCAAAATGGGAAGCATTCAAAGAACTTATCTTGGAAGCTACTAGGCTTTACATACCGACTAAGAAATATTGTTCAAGGTTTAGGCCAAAATGGATGTCAGATGAACTAATGAGGCATATGGCAGAGAAGAAAAATGCATGGGATACTTACAAATTAACACATGACACAGAAGCCTATGATAGATACAAGTTGATATGCAACCAAGTTACAAAGGAGGTTAGGCAGGCGAAGGCAGATTACGAGAAATCCTTGGCAAGGGATGCAAAGAAAAACAGCAAAGAGTTCTTTACTTATGTAAACTCTAGAAGGAAGGGGATGAATCAGATTGGTCCACTTGATATTGATGTGTCAAGTGTTGATGATCCTGCTCAGGTAGCTAACAAACTAAATGAATATTTTGCATCGACATTCACACATGAGTTATTCAGCAAGGGGAATGCCAGAGGTGTATTCAACTCTAGCAGTAAGCTACAGAATCTTGAAATAACTGGGAGTAAAGTGGAGGAGAAACTGTTGAAGATAAACACAAGAAAGGCACCCGGGGTGGATGGGATCTATCCAGTTATATTAAAGGAGGCAGCAAAGGAAGTAAGCAAACCCTTAGCCATAATTATGAGAGCTTCCTTGGACTCAGGGGAGGTACCCATAGACTGGAAATGTGCAAATGTGACCCCAATTCACAAAGGAGGATCAAAGGCTGACACAAGTAATTATAGACCTGTGAGCTTAACTTCTGTTCCAGGAAAATTAATGGAGGCACTGGTTAAAGAAGCACTGCAGGATCATTTAGACAAGACTTCAGTTATAGCTCAGACACAGCATGGTTTTGTTAAGGGGAAGTCTTGCCTGACCAACTTGATTGGATACTATGATGCAGTCACAAAAGAACTGGATGCAGGGAATAACTTTGATATTATATACTTGGATCTTAGAAAGGCTTTTGATACTGTTGCACATGGAAGACTGCTACACAAATTGGAGCAGTGTGACATTGGAGGCAAATTGCTGCTATGGATAAAGGGGTGGTTGAGGGGGAGAAGACAGAGAGTGGTAATCAATGGACACTGCTCATCGTGGACTAATGTTATTAGTGGAGTCCCTCAGGGCTCAGTGTTGGGTCCATTATTGTTTTCTGTATTTATAAATGATATTGATGATGGTATATCAAGCTTAATGTCCAAGTTTGCAGATGATACAAAGGTTGGCAGGGTTGTCAAGGACACTACTGACACTATGCTGCTGCAACAGGATCTGGAAAGGTTGAGCAGATGGGCTGAGAGGTGGCAAATGAAGTTTAACATTGACAAATGTAAAGTACTACACATGGGAAACAGCAACCCCAGAGCAACGTATCAACTCTGTGGTGCTGCACTGACAGTGGTGGAGAATGAAAGGGACTTGGGGGTGATTGTGCAGGCAGATATGAAGTTCTCTGAGCAGTGCAGACGGGCTGCAAGAGTAGCTCATGGAGTATTGTCAATGATATACAGGAATTTTTCCAGCAGGGATAAGGAGGTAATTATTCCATTGTATAAGGCAATGGTCAGGCCACACCTAGAGTACTGTATACAGGTCTGGAGGCCTCATTTCAAGAAGGATGTAGAGCTGCTGGAACGAGTACAGAGAAGGGCAACAAGATTAGTGAATGGAACAAAGGGGTGCTCTTACGAAGAAAGGCTTAAGTTTTGCAAATTACAGTGTCTGGAGACTAGTCACCAGCGAGGTGATCTGATAGAGGTGTATAAAGCCTTGAATGGTTTAAGCATGCTCAATGCTGATGGGATTCTTCCTCTAGCTCAGAAAAATCACCTGAGAGGGCATAAATTCAAATTGAGGAAAGACAGATGTAGGATAGACGTGCGGAAATTTGCCTTTAGCCAGCGGGTGGTTGGTTGGTGGAACAGACTGCCATCTCTTGTGGTGGAGGTTGATAGCCTAAATAAGTTTAAGGCTCAGCTGGACAGGTATTTTGAACGAACAGAGGGGTGAAGTGAAGTGGGTTTTTTTTTTTTTTTTTGGCTGATGCTGCATAAGCTTGCTTTCTTGCATCAAATGCCTCTACTAATGCTAATGCTAATGCTAATCTTCAGTGGGCAGGTATGTACCCTGGTGTTGCAGTCATGCCAACCCACTTGTGTAGTTTAACTCCACAATATGAGAGATGACAGTTGGTGTGTATAGTAATAATACTAAAAAGAATAAATGCACAAAGCGTTGATATTGTTATAGTGAACTATATTATTCTGTATAACATTTGGAATTTGATCACAATTGGCCTTTATTCACAAATCTGTTTTTCTGGGCACACACACATTCCTTCTTATTATCCTCAAGTAGATTTAGTGCACAGTACATGAAACATATATTAGTATATATTCTTTCAGAACACTTACTTATTTGTAATATTTACTTATTATATTTTTATATAATAAGTAAGGCTAATGCATAGTAAACTTATAACAAATTTAAATAGCAATATTCAAATTGTTTGAGAGTAACTGATTTCCATAGACCAATTTACACTAACAAACAATAACTTCAATGTTACATGCTCACATGAATTTCACTATAGGTTTTGAAGCCTCACAGGTTGCTTACAGTCCTATTTCACTCTTGATCTTCTTCCCCCAGCGTGGATTCACTTGGACAGTAGCTCCGAGTTATTTCCATGTCGTCAGTTGGTGAAGAAAGTATCTGATGAAGCACCAGATGAATTTTCAGGTGATAAGGACTAAAGCACTATGCTCAACAATGATGGCAATGGAGTTGTCAAAACAGAGATGATATTTGCTTAGGAGCAATCTTCCTTAATGGAAATTAAACAATACACACATATCTTGATTGAGCAAATGGACAAATAGGTGTTTTCCCATTTTCAATTTCCAGTTTCTTTTTATTAGCAACTGTCACTTTTACAGTTTGATTTCTTCCTTGCTGGTGATTATGCTTTATTTGGGTAGGCAGACCGCCAAATTATAAACGGTGGAATATTCTGTACTGCACCAATTGCATACACAGGATTGACTTCTCTTCATAAAAGGTATAAAGCAATCAGTTCTTTTCCTCCTATTTCTCTTGGTGAAAGTTAATTTATAAGGTTTTTCCATTATTTCTCTCATCTTTCTGAAATTCCAGTGGTGTTCTTTAACTGCTGTGTGGGATTAATGATCTCCAAGGAGACCATTAATACAGTCCTTTCTCTTTATTTTTACTGTTATAATGTATAAATATATGTTGACTATGAATTAATAAGAATTAATAACACTTAGATAGTTACACTAATTTCATTGCTATTTATACTTCCTTCATCATTTCTGCTGTAGTATATCTGATAGGAATTAAATATGTTGACATGGGGGGGGGGAGAGTGTAACGATGAGTCAGTTTGGAGTGACATAAGCACTGGGAAAGCAAAATTGAGACTAGGAGTGTGTTATAGGCATAATGACTGATGAATACAATGAACAACTGCAAAGAGAAATGGAGTGGGCAAGTAAATCAGATTGTATTATAATGGGGGATTTTAACTTCCCAGATATTGACTGGAACTTGTGGGTTAGTGACCTGCTTACTAGCAATGCTTTCTTGGATTTATTGGACGATTGTTTTCTACAGCAGCATGTTTGTGAGACAACCAGAGGGAGTCATACTCTTGATCTGATTATCAGTAGTGATTCTTCATGCATTAAGAATCTGCAGATACAGGAAGCACCAGATGGCAATGATCACAGAGTGCTGATGTGGGATTTACTCAGAGATGTAACAACATCAGGGATCAAGGGAAGGGTTTTTGCTTTCATAAATGTGACTAAAATGGTATCAGACAATTTTTAAATTCTATACAGTTGGACCAACTGATGATGTTATCAACAGCAAATTCTAAATGGGAAGCATTCAAAGAATTAGCATTGGCATTAGCAAAGGCACATGATGCCAGAGAGCAAGCTTATAAAGCATCAGCCAAAAAAAAAAAAAAAAAAAAACCCTTATTTCACCCATCCACTTGCTCCAAATGTTTGTCAAGTTCTGCCTTGAATCTATTTAAGCTACCAACTTCTACAACGACAGATGGAAGTTTCTTCCAGCAATCAACCACCCGCTGGCTAAACGCAAACTTCTGCACATCTATCCTACAACCGTCTTTCCTCAGTTTGAATTTATGCCCTCTCAGGCAATTATTCTGAGCAACAGGAAGAATCCCATCAGCATTGAGCATGCTCAAACCATTCAAAGGCTTTACACACCTCAATCAGATCACCTCGCAGGTGCCTAGTCTCCAGACATTGTAATTTGCAAAACTTAAATTGAGATATGGGGTGACAAGTTTAAAAATAGCAATGAAGAGGAGATTCTGAAAATTTATTTAGATTTTTTTTTTTTTTTATATGACTGAAGATTTTAGTGAAGGGAACACACATTTCACCCTAATAACATAAAATCCCACAGAATTCCAGCTATCGGTATTATTGCAAATGCAATATGATCGATTTTACTACCCATTTATAATGAATTGTACTAACAGAAAGCCCAATAACCTGGAAAGTACAAATTCTTTTTATTGTTTTATGGTAGTGACCTCCAGAAATGTCTTTTAGTAAAATGTGAGCTCACATGGCATGGGGTGATAATAATGTGTTTTCACCTTAATCCTGTGAAGTTCTTTACAGATTTCATTTTGACATTTATCATGGTGGCTACTAAGAGAATAAATGACAGTGGTACTAGAAAATCTCTCAAAAAGAGGAAAGCAAAAAGGATGTTTAAAAATGGTCAAACATTAACAGATTATTGCACAGAATTCAGATTTGTCAGTGTCAACAGCAAACACAATAATAAAGGACAAAGACAATAAGAGAAGCGTTGAAGGGAACTATGATAATCAAGGCTACGAAATACATATCAATTTTTACTGTACAATAACATGCGTTTTTTTCTTCCTTTTGTGTTTTCTTTTCTTATGTACCACTCCAGCTGTCCCCAGATATAGTTTTTAACTGAACTAATTAAAAATACAGTAAACCCCAGCTATTCATGGGGGTTACATTCCTAAGAAATGCCGCGAATACTGAAAACGCGAATACTGAGTAATGGCTCCCATAGTAATAAAGGGGTTCCATTCCAAAGTATGAAATATATAAGAAAAACTAGTCTTAAATTTTGTCTATGTATGTATTATACTTACCTTCATAATATGACTATGTACATAGACAGTACGTAGCGAAATGCAAGCATATAGTGTTGAAATGAAAATAAGAAACAATTTAATATTAAATGTAATATTTATTAGAAATTTCAAAAAAAACTTATACTGCCAGTGCTATCACCTGTTTTGCTAAAGTGTTGATAAAGGAGTTTTGCCTTTTCACGAATGATGAGTGAACTTAACGGAATTTTATTTTGAGTTCGGTCTTCTATCCACAGATTTAAAGCCTTTTCCATTTTTTCTAATTTAACATCACTGTCGTGATGTTAAATTAGAAAAAGAGTTACAGAGCAAATTTTCGAAGCAATTAGCGCGTTTTCACGGACACTACGGCGGATTTTTTCTTTTGCTTTCTTGATTGATTGTACCGTTGACTCATTGATTTTATAATGTTTTGCCACTGAGGAGACACTTTCACCATTAGAAATTTTGTCTAATAACTCAATTTTATTTGCTAATGTCATCACCTTCTTTGATATTTTCACATTTCCCTTGTTATTTGTAGCCATATTTTTGTACGGGTTAGAAAGAAATTGTACACAATAAAGTCACTTTCTTCCGTTAACACATTCGAAAAAGTCTGGTTTACGATGCAAAACAGTAGATTTATCACTTTTGTAATCATATCAATTTATAAATCGATAAATTTATTCAATTTATAAGCATATAAATTAAAAGCAAATGACGAAACCTTCTATGACAAGCGCATAACACAAACTAAACAAGGATTAGCGAGAAACATCCACGTTCGCGATTTTGTGATCCCTCTCCCCCCCACCCACTGAGCGCTGTTTTGACCGGGAAAGATAATTTTAGCCACGCCCATGTTTTTTTTTTTTTTTTTTTTTTTATGGCGGAAAATGTTCACAGTGCTTTAAAATTCACATTTTTTTAGGTTTCATTTTATATTAAATCAGCGACCGCGAATAGCTGGGGTTTACTGTATATAACTTTTTTTTCTATATATATAGAGCTAATATATAAAAAAATATATAAAACTAACTAATTCAAATGTATATAACTATTTTTCTTCATTCTTCTGAGGATATTGTGTATTTTGGCATATTGCGGATATAGTACCAACATTTTATAAGTCATACCTGAGTTACATAAACTTGACTTAGGGAAGAAGTCCTGGAATGTATGTCAGGAACTTAGTGCATTTTTGGACTGACCGGGAAATTGATTATCTGGATTTTTTTGTTTACCCTCTATCCCGGAAAATCGAGAGTCTGCTGTAATTACAGATCTGATAGTTTAACTTCTGTTCCGGGGAAATTAATGAAGACACTGGTTAAAGAAGCACTGCAGGATCATCTAGACAAGACTTCAGTTATAGTTCGGACACAGCATGGGTTGTTAAATGGAGTCTCGTCTGACAAATTTGATTGGATACTATGATGTGGTCACAAAGGAACTGGATGCAAAGAATAATTCTGATATCATATACTTGGATCTTAGGAAGGCTTTTGATATTGTTGCACATGGAAGACTGCTGTAGAAATTGGAGCAGTGTTGGCCTTAAGGGCAGGTTTCTGTTAGGGATAAATGGATAGTTGAATGGGAGAAGACAGAGTGTGGTAATCGATGGTCACTGCTCTTCATGGACTAATGTTATTAGTGGAGTTCCCCAGAGTTCGGTGTTGGGTCTATTGTTGTTTTCTGTATTTGTTAATGGTATTGATGAAGGTATATCAGGCTTATTGTTTAAGTTTGCAGATGATACTTAGGTTAGCAGGGTTGTTAATGACACTAATGACAGTATGCTACTGCAACAGGATCTAGAAAAGTTGAGCAGATGGGCTAAGATGTGGCAACTGAAGTTTAACATTAACAAATGTAAAGTACTGCATATGGGTAGCAGTAACCCCAGAGTAATGTATCAACTGCATGGTACTCAGGGTCGTGGAGAATGAAAAGGACCTGGGGTAATTGTGCAGTCAGATATGAAATTTTCTGAGCAGTGCAGAGGGTCGGCAAAAGTGCTTATGGTGTGTTGTCAATGATATACAGGAATTTTTGTAACAGGGAGAAGGAGGTGATTATCCCCTTGTATAAGGCAATGGTCAGGCTGCACCTTGAGTACTGCTTACAGATCTGGAAGCCTCATTTTAAGAAGGATGTAGAGCTGGCAGAATGTGTATAGAGAAGGGTAACAAGCTTAGTGAAAGGAACAAAGGGTTGCTCTTATGAAGAATGGCTTAAGTTTTGCAAATTACAGTTTCTGGAGACTAGGCACCTGCGAGGTGATTTGATTGAGATGTATAAGACCTTGAATGGTTTGAGCAAGCTCAATGCTGATAGAATTCTTCCCCTTGCCCAGACTAATCGCCTCGGGACATAATTCAAATTGAGTAAAGACAGTTGTAGGATAGATGTGCGGAAGTTTGCCTTTAGCGAGCAGGTGGTTGATTGCTGCAACAAACTTCCATCTATCGTAGAAGTTGATAGCTTAAACAGATTCAAGGCAGAAACAGACAAACAATTTGGTGTAAATGGATGGGTGAAATGTGAATGTTTTTTTTTTTTTTTTTTTTTGGCTGATGCTGTATAAGCTTACTTTCTTGTATCATATGCCTCTACCAATGCGAATGCTAAAAATGACATTCTATCATCTTTTCTTCAAAAATGAGCTCTTTAGAAATACAGTACACTGTCAGTTATCCGGAACAATTGATATCAGACCTCTTCCGGATAGCCAAATTTTCCTGATAATCGAACTGGAAAAGTTTCCGGATAAAATTTCCAGTAATATTAAATAAGATTAATTAAATAAAGAAAATATAAACTAATCTCAGAAAACAGAAGCATCCATCCAGGCATTTTTATGATTTTTATACAAAACAGGAAAATTAGAAAGATTTTTAAATGCTCTCGGTTTTTTTCGACTTACCGATAACGAGCATGGACAATTTGTGCATCCCAGTGGCATTTGCACACATAGCAATTTTAACTCGCTCTTTTCTCATCTTAAAACTTGGTGCCGTCATTTCTCTTTTAGTAGCTGGGGTTTTTCTCAGTAATGCTTTCCATAATAAGTCCGTCTCATCAACATTATAAATGTTTTCTTTCTCATAATTTGCTATAACTGAAGCAAACTTACTTTTCAAAGGACACTGCTTCCGATTTGTCTGCAGAAAGTTTCTTGCTTTGAATATTTAGTTCAAATATACCGTGTCTCAGTTTAAAATTTTTCAGCCAACCTGTGCTTAACTTAAAATCTCCATCACCTATTAATTTTTGATTAAAATCCAATGCTTTTTCACACAACATTGAGTGAGACATTGGTTCACCTAAACTTTGCTCTGAAGAAAACAAAAAAAAAATGAGGTGCACTCTCTAATGTGACATTTTCAGGTTTCGACATAATCTTTTTCCTGCTAGATCCCCTTTCACTATCCATAATCTACACAAATTCTGTTATAGCTTCGGAATTTTTCTTGACGTCATAAATTGTTGAAGTCCCCACATTAAACCCTTTGGAGAGATTTCCTAAATTTTCACCATTTCTAATTTTATTAATGATTTCTGTTTTTTTGTTTCAATGTTAAAACTACACGTTTTCTTTTCATTCACATTTTTCAATAAAAAAATTGAGAAAAATAATAAATCGCGAAGTTTTGGGCCGATATTATTCTTACCGAATCTGGAGCTAAACTAATCTGAAATTCACTCATGGTTTCCAAGAAAACCTAATAGTCTCTGTGATATTTTTCTAAAGCACATTTCTGAAGTTCACCACCATAAAACAGTTTTCAGTTTATTGGGCTTTTTGTTTGTACAATTTATTATAAACGGGTAGTAAACTCGATCATTCACTTATTAAAATCAAAATTCAATTTGCAAACGTGATCACTATAACTGGAGCTTACTGTACTACCACCAATAAAAAAAAGAAGAAAGATCAGCCTTTCAAATAATTCCGGATAACTGATGTTCTGCTGTACTAAAATTGCCTTGTACATCTCTCTCTCCATATCTTGGTATTGATGGTGATGCTACTCACACTAAATATGTCTCAGTGGGCCATCCTACTCTTACAATTAGGTGACTGTCAAGAGTGTCACTGGGCTGATCGAATACATCCACTTGTATTTATATGTTATTTTTGTAGATGGCAAAATTTTTCATTGATATTGATTCATTTGCATAAGTCTGAATTTCAACTACACATTGGCATGTTACACCTTCTTTCATCTTTACTTTTTATACCTTAGTGAAATCTGTAACTAACCATGCTCAGTAATATAGATAAGGCTGACTGTCGATGATGAAACACATAGCACTGCTATCTCCAGGAACAGTCTGTTATCCCTAGCCAACTCAAAGACTTCCTGGTCAGGGCTTTGAATTTGTAGTTAGCATTGCAACGGAGTCCTCAAGAGCAATATATATATTTTGGAGGCATGCTATCTGACTGATCATTTGCAGAACTCCAGGAAAAGTGTAATAAAGCCACCTTTCTGCCATTTGCATTTCACTTCCTGAAAAGTTAGCTGCAACTGAAAAAAGTGTCTGTTGAGTGCTAGAAACAGGCCAAAGATATATAGTCCAGGTTCATCATTGTCACTCGTACTTTTGTATACAATTTACAAGGCCAGGTCAGATAAGATTTATATTCTTTGACTTCTGCCTGTAAAATTTGGAGGTTTCTGCAAGTGGTACCAGCCAGTACCAAGACTGCTGATAAAGCTGACATTATTTGTACTGACTACTCTCAATTCAATCCTCAACTCTGACTGAGCATGATCCTCTAAATAGTCACTCACTCTTTATGTTGTCTTACTGTGTCTCCATTCATTAACCCAGCTAAAGCCGTTATATGTCACATTCCTCTGAAAATTCTCCAACTGCTTCTTAGCATTATATAAAGGCCTTTTGTTACTTGCCACACTGTTTGAGAATGAGCTTAGCTTACCAAATGATCACTGCCAACACCATTCTGATTGTTAATGAAATTGTATATGTCACAAAAGGAGGGAGGCAGAATCTGTTCTAAATAAGTCCCAACATATGACACAGGTTAACCTGCTGTGTTCATCTCTGCCCATGATGCAATCACACCTTGCATCACCTTACCCTTCTGTGATACGAAAAGAAATTTGAGAGACCTTGGTGTCGACAAGAATTATTGAGGCAGATTTGCTTGTAATGGTTCTTTCTTTACCACAGCTGTTTTTTCTACTCCAAAAATTTCTTACAATAAAAGTCCCTTTTTGTGTCATAGTGAAAACAGAATTGATGGAGATTACTTTCAGCCCCTGTTCTTCAAACTGAGCCAGTTCGTCTGGTAATAATGGCAGGGTCGTTAAGGACACTACTGACGCTATGCTGCTGCAACAGGATCTGGAAAGGTTGAACAGATGGGCTGAGAGGTGGCAAATGAAGTTTAACATTGACAAATGTAAAGTACTACATATGGGTAACAGTAACCCCAGAGCAATGTATCAACTCTGCGGTACTACACTGACAGTGGTGGAGAATGAAAAGGACCTGGGGGTAATTGTGCAGGCAGATATGAAGTTCTCTGAGCAGTGCAGACGAGCTGCAAGAGTAGCTCATGGTGTCTTGTCGATGATATACAGGAATTTTTCTAGCAGGGATAAGGAGGTGATTATTCCCTTGTATAAGGCAATGGTTAGGCCACATCTTGAGTACTGTATACAGGTCTGGAGGCCTCATTTCAAGAAGGATGTAGAGCTGCTGGAACGGGTACAGAGAAGGGCAACAAGATTAGTAAATGGAACAAAGGGTTGCTCTTACGAAGAAAGGCTTAAGTTTTGCAAATTACAGAGTCTGGAGACTAGGCACCGGCGAGGTGATCTGATAGAGGTGTATAAGGCTTTGAATGGTTTGAGCATGCTCAATGCCAATGGGATTCTTCATCTTTCTCAGAATAATCACCTCAGAGGGCATAAATTCAAATTGAGGAAGGACGGATGTCGGATAGATGTGCGCAAATTTGCCTTTGGCCAGCGGGTGGTTGGTTGGTGGAACCGACTTCCATCACTTGTTGTTGAAGTTGATAGCCTAAACAAATTTAAAGCTCAACTGGACAGGTATTTCGAACGAACGGAGGGGTGAAATGGGAGAGAGTTTTTTTTTTTTTTTTTTTTGGCTGATGCTGAATAAGCTTGCTTTCTTGCATCATATGCCTCTACTAATGCTAATGCTAATAAATGTCTCTCATATCTTCTACGGTGCAGTGGTTTCTCAGGTGGTGCCATACACACCTGATTGGAAATGATTGCAGAATTCCTTATCACATGTGACCCAGTTTCTGCCAACTGGTATGTTTCTACTGCATGTCTTTGCTATGTGCACTTCCAAAACAGTACACTGATATAAAAAAAAAAAAAAACAGTACACCATTTTTATTTTAACAACTGTTTAAAAATGAAATGTTTGGGTTGAACTAGAGTACCATTTACACGAAGAAACTTTGACATTGTTCGATGCAATAACAACAATTAATCTTGATACAACGGTCATCAGGGATTGCCTTAAGCAAAATTGCATGAGGATTTACTATCTCACATTCGTAAGGTCCTAATAGTAATAGTATTCGCCATATAGTGCAAGGAAGCCACATGCTTTTTCTAAATTGGCAAAAAAAAAAAACCAAGTGGATAAGAAAACAAATTGTATGGTTTCCTCCTCACATAGGTAACTATCCAGTTGACTTTATTCAAACTGTCAGCCTCAACTACCTGAAAGGGTAAATTGTTCCAGCAATCAACAACTTGCTGGCAAATAGAAAACTTTCTACAATCTAATCAAAACCTCAATCCCTGTAATTTGAATTTATCACCCCTGGTTCTAGAATCCTTTATAACAGTGAGAATTCCACCTTTATTCATTTTACTAATCCCTCTGATATTTGTAAACATCAATCAGTTCTCCTCTGAGGTGCCTGATTGTCAAGCTCTGTAGCCCACATAATTGGAGTCTCTCCTCATATGATCGTCCTTTTGTATATCTCACCATTTGAGTTCCCCGTCTTTGGATCCTTTTAAGAAGCTCAATATCTTTTTTCAGATGAGGTCTAAAAACTTGAACACAGTATTCCAAATGTGGTCTTACAATTGCCTTATTTAGTGGGATTATGTACCTTCCTATCTCTATAAGATAATGTTCAATAAATCATTGATAGGATACAATTTGTTTTTTGCTGCTTGTTTGCAGAGTTCAGAAAACTTTATATTGCCTATATTGCAACTCCCAGTTCCCTTTCCTAATCCACTATTTTTAATTCAACCCCAACAATTGTATAATTTATTTGTGAGTTGCTATTCCCCAAGTGTAAGACCTTGCATTTAGCTGCATTAAAACATAGCTGCCACTTCTCTGACCATCTGTGAAGTCTGTTCAAGTCATCTGAAGGAGCGTTGCTTGGCTAATCATTAACAACCCTGCCAATCTTTATGTTATTTGCAAATTTTGGCATTACACATTCTATCCCTTCGTAACATAACACCAATCTGAAGAATATCCATTAACACAAATCTCTGCTTTCTGCCCTGCAGCCACTCAGCATCTTAGAATGTTACCAGTAATCCCAACCTGTTCAAGCTTATTCAGCAACCTCTCATGATGGACCAAGTCAAATGCTTGCTAAAATCCAAATAAACTATGTCAAAATTATTCCCTAAATTCAGCTCACGAGTCACTGTGTCAAAATAGCATATGTCCTTCAGAATGCCATATCTATCTAAAAATCTCTGGATTGCACTCATTGTCTTTTAAAGATTCTTCCTACCACTGAAGTCAGACTGACCAGTCTATACTTACCAACTTCACTTTTAGAACCAATTTTATATATTGATGATACATACACTTCTACCATCCAAAGGAATATCCCTAGTCCCGAGTTCTATCATCAAAAGAAATATCACACGCTCTCCCTCAAAACTACAGATTATATGCCATCATCAACTCCATCAGCCTCGGCGCCTCTGTAGCCAGGTGGGCAGGAACAGCAGTGCATAGCACATGCTTCTTGATTAGACCGGTGTTTGAGCCCATGACCACCAAATAGGGAGGATGTGCAAAGTTCCGGAATGACCACTGCATATCTCCGGAGCAATATGGCCTTAGCTGCTAATGCTCCTAAAAAAAAAAAAAAAAAAAAGCAACAGTTCCATTAGCCTCACTTGCCTCTATGCTCAAAACATTTTCTAATAAACAGTCATCTATAATTGCGACATTGCTAATTTCATATGACTCTGCCTCACTTGCACTGCATCTTCTCAGAGTGAAGTGTTTTTCATCAGTAAAGACCGTTGCAAAGTACCTATTCAATTAATCTGCAATGTCAGCTGGGTTATCTAAGACTTTCCCACACTCAGTGCACAAGGTTTCTATCTGATTTGCTTTCGTCTTTGTTGTTTTCACATACATGAAAATTCCTTGTCCCCATTCAGGAGGGTGTATATGAAAAAGTATGAATACTTTTAAAGCAAAAATTACAGAAGCCATGAATGCATAGATACCTTTAAGCAGGAGGAGGATGCCGAAATGAATGACTGTGGAGCTGGCTGATTTTTCATATGCAGCCTTGGCCTCTTGGCCTTATATGTGGAACTATTACAGATCAACTTGTACCTGTTGTTGGCTTCAGTACTTTTCATCACTCTGTAACTGTTCCATGCTATCTTTTTCTGCTCAATTTGACCAGCCAGCCAGCTCCACAGTCATTCATTTCGGCATCCTCCTCCTGCTTAAAGGTATCTATGCATTCATGGCTTCTGTAATTTTTGCTTTAAAAGTATTCGATAATTCAAATGTATTCTTCATCTCTCAATAATCTGTCCAGTACAGGACAGATTGTCGAGATGCTAGCTTAGGGGGAGACAAAGACCAATAGATTGACAGTAGCCACTGGCAGAGGTGAAAGAGATTCTTGCACTGCTTCTATTAGAATGAGCAGAAGCCTGAAAAACAAGATGCATGGTATTTCAGAGACTGCTGGGAGCCATTGCGGTACAAGTAAACACATGGGTTGTGTTAGGGTAGCTAAGAATAGAAACAGGTGCAGGTATACTTGCGTGTACACCAATGCTAGGAGTTTAGTAAATAAATTTGATGAATTTGAGGTATTGCTCAAAACATCAAAGGCAGATATTGTTGGGATATCAGAGATGTGGTGTCACACAGATATAAGGGATGCAGAACTGCAATTTGGGGAGTACAACGTCTACAGAAAGGATAGACAGGATAGGAAGGGGGGAGGGGTTATGCTATTAGTTAAGAAACACATAAAAACCAAGGAAGTGAAGCCAGTCGACATCGCCGGACAGTGCAGTGTTGAGTCAGTTTGGTGTGACATAAGCATTGGGAGATCAAAATTGAGAGTAGGAGTGTGCTATAGGCCTAATGACTCTGATGAGTATAATAAGGAACTGTACAGGGAAATAGAGTGGGCCAGTACAGAGAGTCTTATAATGGGAGATTTTAATTTCCCAGATATTGACTGGAATTTGGGGGCTGGTTACTCACACACTAGCAGGGCTCTTGTGGATTTATTGGATGATTGTTTTCTACATCAGCATGTTCGGGAGGCAACTAGAGGGAGTAATACTCTTGATTTGATTATCAGCAGTGATTCTTCATGCATTAAGAATCTGCAGATAAACGAACCACTAGGTGGCAGTGATCACAGTGTGCTGAAGTGGGATTTACTCAAAGAGGTAACTACCATTAGGGGTAAAGGGAAGGGCTATTGCTT
Organism: Mastigoproctus giganteus; assembly: GCF_048544385.1. Taxonomy (NCBI): domain Eukaryota; kingdom Metazoa; phylum Arthropoda; class Arachnida; order Uropygi; family Thelyphonidae; genus Mastigoproctus; species Mastigoproctus giganteus. The sequence continues at coordinate 101,172,579 of NC_143580.1, forward strand.
CCGTAAAGGCGACTACGATGGACTGAGACAGTATTTAAATTCTATACAGTGGGACCGACTGATGATGTTACCAACAGCAAATTCAAAATGGGAAGCATTCAAAGAACTTATCTTGGAAGCTACTAGGCTTTACATACCAACTAAGAAATATTGTTCAAGGTTTAGGCCAAAATGGATGTCAGATGAACTAATGAGGCATATGGCAGAGAAGAAAAATGCATGGGATACTTACAAATTAACACATGACACAGAAGCCTATGATAGATACAAGTTGATATGCAACCAAGTTACAAAGGAGGTTAGGCAGGCAAAGGCAGATTACGAGAAATCCTTGGCAAGGGATGCAAAGAAAAACAGCAAAGAGTTCTTTACTTATGTTAACTCTAGAAGGAAGGGGATGAATCAGATTGGTCCACTTGATATTGATGGGTCAACTGTTGATGATCCTGCTCAGATAGCTAACAAACTAAATGAATATTTTGCATTGACATTCACACATGAGGAGTTATTAAGCAAGGGGAATGCCAGAGGTGTATTCAACTCTAGCAGTAAGCTACAGAATCTTGAAATAACTGGGAGTAAAGTGGAGGAGAAACTGTTGAAGATAAACACAAGAAAGGCACCCGGGGGGGGGGATGGGATCTATCCAGTTATATTAAAGGAGGCAACAAAGGAAGTAAGCAAACCCTTAGCCATAATTATGAGAGCTTCCTTGGACTCAGGGGAGGTACCCATAGACTGGAAATGTGCAAATGTGACCCCAATTCACAAAGGAGGATCAAAGGCTGACACAATTAATTATAGACCTGTGAGCTTAACTTCTGTTCCAGGAAAATTAATGGAGGCACTGGTTAAAGAAGCACTGCAGGATCATTTAAACAAGACTTCAGTTATAGCTCAGACACTGCATGGTTTTGTTAAGGGGAAGTCTTGCCTGACCAACTTGATTGGATACTATGATGCAGTCACAAAAGAACTGGATGCAGGGAATAACTTTGATATTATATACTTGGATCTTAGAAAGGCTTTTGATACTGTTGCACATGGAAGACTGCTACACAAATTGGAGCAGTGTGACATTGGAGGCAAATTGCTGCTATGGATAAAGGGGTGGTTGAGGGGGAGAAGACAGAGAGTGGTAATCAATGGACACTGCTCATCGTGGACTGATGTTATTAGTGGAGTCCCTCAGGGCTCAGTGTTGGGTCCATTATTGTTTTCTGTATTTATAAATGATATTGATGATGGTATATCGCGCTTAATGTCCAAGTTTGCAGACGATACAAAGGTTGGCAGGGTTGTCAAGGACACTACTGACACTATGCTGCTGCAACAGGATCTGGAAAGGTTGAGCAGATGGGCTGAGAGGTGGCAAATGAAGTTTAACATTGACAAATGTAAAGTACTACACATGGGAAACAGCAACCCCAGAGCAACGTATCAACTCTGTGGTACTACACTGACAGTGGTAGAGAATGAAAGGGACTTGGGGGTGGTTGTGCAGGCAGATATGAAGTTCTCTGAGCAGTGCAGATGGGCTGCAAGAGTAGCTCATGGAGTATTGTCAATGATATACAGGAATTTTTCCAGCAGGGATAAGGAGGTGATTATTCCATTGTATAAGGCAATGGTCAGGCCACACCTAGAGTACTGTATACAGGTCTGGAGGCCTCATTTCAAGAAGGATGTAGAGCTGCTGGAACGAGTACAGAGAAGGGCAACAAGATTAGTGAATGGAACAAAGGGATGCTCTTATGAAGAAAGGCTTAAGTTTTGCAAATTACAGTGTCTGGAGACTAGGCACCAGCGAGGTGATCTGGTAGAGGTGTATAAAGCCTTGAATGGTTTAAGCATGCTCAATGCTGATGGGATTCTTCCTCTAGCTCAGAAAAATCACCTGAGAGGGCATAAATTCAAATTGAGGAAAGACAGATGTAGGATAGACGTGAGGAAATTTGTCTTTAGCCAGCGGGTGGTTGGTTGGTGGAACAGACTTCCATCCCTTGTGGTGTAGGTTGATAGCCTAAATAAGGTTAAGGCTCAGCTGGACAGGTATTTGGAACGAACAGAGGGGTGAAGTGGAAGTGGGTTTTTTTTGTTTTTGGCTGATGCTGCATAAGCTTGCTTTCTTGCATCAAATGCCTCTACTTATGCTAATGCTAATGCTAATGATGCCTTATAGCACCTTAAACTGTCAAAGTCCCCTCTTCTGCAGTTAAAATGCGTGCTTTTACCTTTAACTACTGCAACATCTTTCTTCATCTTCAACCTGATGATTGCATGATCACTTCCTGACAATGGTTCCAATACTTTAAGCCCTGTGATGTCATCTGGTTTGTTAGTAATGATGAAGCCAAGAATATTCTCGCCCCTAGTACTTTCTCAAATGTGTGGTAAAAATAATAATCATCTAGTTTATTTTAAAAAGTTTTTACCAATTGTGTCTTGTGCAGGTTAAAGTCACCCATAATAAGACATTCACACTTGCTTGCTTGTTCCATCTTTGTATAAAGACTTATCATATTTTCACAATCTTCTGGTCTGTAGATTACTTACATTCTCATTGTTCATTTGCTTCCAACTAACTCACACCACATGGATTCTATGCTGGCAGATGTAACTTCAGACTCAGCAAAAAGCTCTTTTCGTGTTCAGACTGCTTTTGATAAGAAGCATAACTCCTTCACCCCTGGCCCTGGGTGCCAAGCAAATTTGAGGTCAAGTGTTCCTATTGCAAAATAAACAGTGATTTTCCCAGTGATAAGTTTGTTTTAAGTTATATCATTTACTATCAGCAGCTCAATTATAAACCAGTTCTACACTTGAAAAGCCTCAAGTAAGAACAAAGAGGGGAAACTCGCCTGTTTTCTTTATTACGTATATTTCTTTATCTAGTAATCAACTAACTTTTCCATCTGCTTGACCTCCTTACGGCAATGCTCTTGCCTCCCTGTGGCAGGGCTGGAAAACTGGGAGGAAAAGTTAAACCCCCAGTGCAAAAAGGAGCTAACCATGGATTATGACAATTATCCTGGCCTCAAGCAGCCTAGGCGCTCCTGTAGTACTATCAGCAATGCTGATCACGAATCTACCTATGATGCAACAAAATCAAAAAGAATGCATAAAAACCCAGAGCAACAGGAATGCCCATCATTCCTTATTTTACACTATGTCAGATAAATCTATGAGCACTTTATCACAATTTCTCATACAGAAATGCTTAGGAAATGTGACGAGCTCTCCCAGAATGGTGAGAAGACTGAGATCTGGAGACCTATTGGTTGAAACAGCGAGTCGTAAACATTCAGGGACTCTGCTGAATCTAACAACATTTAGAGGACTACCCATACAGGTCACCCCACATGCAACATTAAACACCTCCAAGGGAGTAATTTCAGAGTGGGATCTGATAAACGTAACAGAAGTGGAACACATGCAACATTAAACACCTCCAAGGGAATAATTTCAGAGTGGGATCTGATCAACGTAACAGAAGTGGAACTGTTCCAGGAACTGAAACATCAAAAAGTGATTCAAACCAAATGCATCATGATTAGGAAAGATGGAGATCTTATTCCCACCCGCAACATCATTCTGACATTTGGATCGCCTATCTTACCATCTAGTGTCAAAGCTGGCTATCTCAACTGTCAAGTACACCCTTATATTCCGAATCCTATGAGATGCTACAAGTGCCAAAAATTTGGTCACTGGCAGTGGCTTGTAGAGGAGATCCAATCTGTCCAAATTGTGGTTCCAAAGAACATTCACAAACAGACTGTGATGCTAAAACATCACATTGTCCTAATTGCAAAGGGACACATCCAGCCTATTTGAAATCATGTGATCTCTGGAAAACAGGGAAAAAATCCAGAAGTATAGGGTAAAACGAAAGTTTCATACCAAGGGGCTAAAAAACAAATTATGCTTAATGCACCTAAAAACACATATGCAGCAGCCATGAAAAAATATTAATCAATGGCAACACAAACTGAAGTATCAGTTCCCCCAATCTGCAATCAACCATATTGATTGCAGTTTGGGCCCGATCTATATTGTCATTGTCGATGAAACCAACTCCTAAGGAGCAAAAGGTAGTAGACAGAGCCAACAACACTCGGATCACAGTTCCACCAGCCACACCTCATAGATCATCAGATATAACAAAATTAAAAACAGACTCGGCTCCCAATAGGAAGATAAACAGTACCACTTTAGTAAAAATGGATACCGATAATAATGAAGACCCAAATGAACCTATCTTAGATCTTCACACAGAAGATGACATGGATACTGGACGCCCAAACTTTCCAAGAAGAGAGAAGAAAGTGAAGCTCGATCACCATAAACAGCCTAGGAATAAAAAAGTCAGAAACATCCTCATGCAGTAAAATCAAATAATGCATCACACCATACAATGGAATTGTAAAGGAATTCGCAGTAATATTGATGATATCTATGAGCTAATCAATCGTTATCATCTTTCAGGCATCTGTTTACAAGAAACAAATTTAACACCAAATGTAACTCTTTCAGTTAAAAATTATACTCTTTTTAGGAAAGACAGAACTGTTAAAAATCCTGCTCATGGAAGGGTAGCCGTACTCCTAGATTCAAGAATACCTTGCAGGCAAATTCCCTTACTAACCTCCATTTAAGCTGTTGCGGCTCGTATAATGATTGGTATTACCGTGACACTTGTCTCTATCTACCAACCAGTCAACCCTATACCATTCATGAACTTAAAGATCTTATTCTGCAGTTGACAACCCCTATCTGTTTATTGAACGACGAGCGACTTCAATGGACACCATCCATTGTGGGGTTCTCCCAGTGCAGATGGATGAGGACTGCTCATTGAACTGTTCGCTGACAGACAAAAACCTAACTATACTAAATACTTCCTCACCAACTTACATCCATCTCTCTCTACAGGTACAACCTCTGCAGGTGCCTCCGTAGCCAGGTGGGCAGGAGCAGCAGTGCGTAGCACACACTTCTTGATTAGACTGGGGTTCGAGCCCGTGACCACCAAATACGGAGGATGCGGAAAGGTCAGGGAATGACCACCGCATAACCCCAGAGCAATATGGCCTTAGTTGCTAATGCTCCTAAAAACCAAAAAAACAAACAAACAACCTCTGCAATAGATCTCTCCATCTGCTCTCTTTCCCTCTTTCCTAGAATTGAGTGGACGGCCCTTGACAATCCCCTCAGCAGTTATCACTTCCCAGTAATATGTAAAATTCAAACAGCACATTCCATAATTTCAGAAAACCTCATAAAATGGAAATTTTACAAAGCAGATTGGGCAAAGTTCACTTCCAATGTGTCCTTTGATGAACATATCATCGAAACCTCTCCAATTGACACAGTTACTGATCACATTACAAGGCAAATACTGGCTGCTGCATCTACTGCGATTCCACAATCACAGTCAACCCTAGAACCATAAATTATTGGTGGAATGAAGAGTGTTACTGTGCAAAAAAAAAATAAATAAATAAAAAAAACGAACGTGGAATTTGTTTTGCAAACATCCTACTTTGGTCAATCTTATAAACTACAAAAGACTTAGAGCCAAGGCCCATCACATTAGGAAGAATGCTAAAAGAGACTTTTGGATTCGATTTGCAAGCTCGATTAATAAAAATACTGACACAAGAATAATATGGAGAAAACTAAAACAGCTAAATGGCAAATTTCCCCCATTATCCTCCCCACTTTCAACTGGAATGGGCAGGTGCTTTCTACTCCCACAGAGATGGTGAATACCTTAGCGACTGTATTTTCACAGTTGTCTGCCTCAACAGCATGATCCATCATTCCAAAAGATTAAAGTATTAGCCGGAAAATCCCAACTGAACTTCAGATCTAGATGTTCTTCACCCTACAATCAACTGCTTACAATTCCCGAACTTCAAGAAGCTATATTGACCTCAAAAAAACACTGTTGCAGGCCCGGATGGAATATATTACATAATGCTCCAACACTTAGATAAAAAATTGTTCTTTTCACTGCTCACCTTTTTCAATCGCACCTTTCTTGAACATTCTTTCCCTAGTTCCTGGCATCAGTCTGTTCCCAAAACTATAGACCCATTTCTCTCACCAGTTGCTTAAGTAAAACTCTGGAAAAAAGAACTTCCTTCAACAGAGGTCCTTTCAAGTTCAATACCAACAAGTCCTCTCCCAAACATGTAGAAGAAGAAGGGTGTCCCACAGGGCTCTGCGCTCAGTGCCACCTTATTCGCAATAAGAATAAATCACATGACTAAAAATATTCCCAGCACTGTGAGTTCATATCTTTATGCCAATGATCTCACCGTTTCATGCAGTTCACAAAACATGACCTTCATTTAGCAGTAGCTCCAAATTTCAATTAATAACATTCAGATATGGATGGCACAGAATGAGTATTGACTTTCATGTTCAAAATCTAAAGTAGTTCACTTTTGTAACAAATACAAAATGCATCCACATCCAGAACTACACTTAAAAAATCACCCTATCTCAGTTGTGAACAGCATTTTTATCCTTGGTCTGATATTCGATTGAAAATTGAACTTCATCGAATTCGTAAAATATTTAGAGACATGATGCCAGAAAAAAATGAACATACTCAGAATTATTTCTTCAACATCATGGGGTGCAGATAGGTACACGTTACTTCACTTCTAGGGCGCCTCAGTAGCCAGGTGGGAAGGAGCAGCGGTGCGTAGCACACGCTTCTTGATTAGACCGGGGTTCGAGCCCGTCACCACCAAATACGGAAGATGCGAAAAGGTCAGGAAATGACCACCGCATCTCCCGGAGCAATATGGCCTTAGTTGCTAATGCTCTAAAAACCAAATAACAAACAACTTCACTTCTATAGAGCCTTAATCAGATCTTGCCTTGATTATGGTGCCCCAGTGTATTTGATTGTGGTGATTACCTTGATTATGGTGCCCCAGAGAGCGTGCTAGCACGGCTTGCCCCTATTCTGCCCTGAGGATAGCTATAGGCATGTATATAGCTATATACATGCCTATGTATGTATATAGCTATATACATAACTTCACAATTGAAAGTCTTTTCATTGAAGCTCATGAACTTCCCCTAAGCCTCAGGGGAAAGATGTTACTACTCAACTATACAACTAAAATCTAGTTGTATAGTTGAGTTTCCTCAATATTGACTGGAATTTGTGGGTTGGTCATTCACACACTAGCAAGGCTTTTGTGGATTTATTGGATGATTGTTTTCTACAGCAGCATGTTCGGGAGGCAACTAGAGGGAGTAATACTCTTGATCTGATTATCAGTAGTGATTCTTCATGCATGAAGAATCTGTGGATAAAGGAACCACTAGGTGGCAGTGATAACAGTGTGCTGAAGTGGAATTTACTCAAAGAGGTAACTACCATCAGGGGTAAAGGGAAGAGTTTTTGCTTTCGTAAAGGTGACTACGGTGCTCTGAGACAGTATTTAAATTCTATACGGTGGAAACAACTGCTGATGTTACAATAGCAAATTGAAAATGGGAAGCATTCAAAGAATTAATCATGGAACCTACTAGGCTTTTCATACCAACAAAGAAATATTTTTCAAGATTTAGTCATAAATGGATGTCAGATAAACTAATTAGACATGTGAGAGAACAAAAATGCATGGGATATATAAATTAACATGTGACACAGAAGCCTATGATAGATGTAAGCTGGTCTGTAACCAAGTTACAAAGGAGGTTAGGCAGGCGAAGGCAGATTACGAGAAATCTTTGGCAAAGGATGCAAAGAAAAACAGCAAAGAGTTCTTTACTTATGGAAACTCTAGAAGGAAGGGGATGAATCAGATTGGTCAACTTGATATCGATGGGTCAACTGTTGATGATTCTACTCAGGTAGCTAACAAACTAAATGAATATTTTGCATCGATATTCACACAGGAGGAGTTATTCAGGGAGGGGAATGCCAGAGGTGCATTCAACTCTGGCACTAAACTAGATAATCTTGCAATAACTGAGAGTAAAGTGGAGGAGAAATTGTTGAAGATAAACACAAGGAAGGCATATGGGGTGGATGGAATCTATCCAGTTATATTAAAGGAGGTAGCAAAGGAAGTAAGCAAACCCTTAGCCATAATTATCAGAGTTTCCCTGGACTCATGGGAAGTACCCATGGACTGGAGATATGCAAATGTGACCCCAATCCACAAAGGAGGATCAATGGGAGGCACAGGTAATTACAGAACATTTTTTTTTTTTTTTTTTTTTTTTTTTATAGGTGCATTAGCAACTAAGGCCATATTGCTCCGGGGATATGCGGTGGTCATTCCCTGATCTTTCCGCATCCTCCGTATTTGGCGGTCATGGGTTCGAACCCCGGTCTAATGAAGAAGCATGTGCTACGCACTGCTTCTCCTGCTCACCTGGGTACGGACGCGCCAATTACAGACCTGCTATTTTAATTTCTCTTCCAGGAAATTAATGGAGGCACTGGTTAAAGAACCATTGCAGGATCCTCTAGACAAGACTTCAGTTATAGCTTGGACACAGCATGGGTTTGTTAAGGGGAAGTCTTTTCTGATTAATTTGATTGGATACTATGATGTAGTCACAAAGAAACTGGATGGAAAAAATAATTTTGATATCATATATTTTGATCTTAGAAAAGCCTTTGATACTGTTGCACATGGAAGACTGCTGCACAAATTGGAGCAGTGTGGCATTGCAGCCAAATTACTGCTATGGATAAGGTGATGGTTGAGTGGGAGAAGACAGAGTGGTAATCAATGGACACTGCTCTTCATGGACTAATGTTATTAGTGGAGCCCCTCAGGTTTCAGTGTTGAGTCCATTCTTGTTTTCAGTATTTATAAATGATATTGATGATGGTATATTAGGCTTAATGTCCAAGTTTGCAGACGATATGAAGGTTGGCAGGGTTGTTAATGACAGTACACTGCTGCAACAGGATCTAGAAAAGTAGAGGAGATGAGCTGAGAGGTGGCAAATGAAGTTTAAAATTGACAAATGTAAAGTACTACATATGGGAAGCAGTAATCCCAGAGTAACGTATCAACTCTGTGGTACCACACTGATAGTAGAAGAGAATAAAAAGGACCTGGGAGTAATTGTGCATACAGATATGAAGTTTTGTGGGCAGTGCAGATGGTCTGCAAGAGTAGCTCATGGTGTCTTGTCAATGATATACATGAATTTTTCTAGCAGGGAAAAAGAAGTGATTATCCCCTTGTATAAGGCAATGGTCAGGCAACACCTTGAGTACTGTATACCGGTCTGGAGGTCTCATTTTAAGAAGGATGTAGAGCTGTTGGAACGAGTACAGAGAATGGCAACAAGATTAGTGCATGGAACAAAGCGTTGCTCTTATGAAGAAAGGCTTAAGTTTTGCAAATTACAGTGTCTGGAGACTAGGCATCTGTGAGATGATCTTATTGAGGTGTATAAAGTCTTCAATGGTTTGAGCATGCTCAATGCTGATGGAATACTTCGTCTTGCTAAGAATAATCGCCTGAGAGGTCATAAATTAAAATTGAGTAAAGATGGTTGTAGGATAGACGTACAGAAGTTTTCCTTTAGTCAGCGGGTGGTTGATTGCTGGAACAAACTTCCGTCTGTTATTGTAGAAGTTGATAGGTTAAATGAATTCAAGGCAGAACTTGACAAACATTTGGAGTGAGTGGATGGGTGAAAAAAAGGTTTTTTTTTGCCTGATGCTATATAAGCTTGCTTTCTTGCATCATGTGCCTTTGCTAATGCTAATGGCAAGCAGTATGATGATATATGATGAGGTCAAGCAGTATAACCATCTTCCACCATGCAGTATGACTGATGACTTTTGAGGTTATGATGAACATCATTGCGAGATCCTATCTTCCTTACATTTCTAGGGTACAGCTTTAAAACGGTGTTCGCAGGCCGGCCACTAGTTAGTACACCAGACCGAACCTATTGGTAACTCTTTAGGAGGATTCCTGATCAGCTAGTGTATAATCTTGCTACCCCTACTCTGCCAGATATTGACTGGATTCCCATTGGTGTGTATGTGGGGAGCATTGTCGAGGCCACGTTATGTCAAGGATTTGGGTATATTCTTACCATGTGTAAGCCATATATAAAAATCTCATTACTTCTTACAGCATTACCCACCACCTTTTCTTACTATTGAATACACCATGAATTGTCAAACTAAGAGAGTAAGCTTATCTGTGAAAAGATCTAAACCTCCCAAACATTTCCTAGTTCATTTCACTAATATACGTGGTCTCAATTGTAATCTGAACGATGGCCATTTCCACTTGCAGAATCTCAATTGTCGGTTGATTCAACTACTGCTCATCTCAATTGCCCAAATTATTTGCTGATTGATTCCTTCCGCCTCAAAGATGGTACTTGTGCATATGTCCATTCCGATATTCCCTGTCAGACACTTGGTAATTTGAAATCTTCTCTTTTCGATCTTCTCTGGCTTAAAATCTCTCTACCTCGTTGTGCCAAATTCATCTGTTGACTCTACCATTCTCCCAACTCCACTAATCACTTTGACTTCCTCTCTTTGCAACTTCACTTTCTGCAGTTCAACTTTCCTAACGGTGAGGTAATTTTTTCCTTGGTGATTTTAATGTTCACAACTCCAGCTGACTTCTGTTTTCTAGTCACACCGACCCAGCTGGTCGAGATGCTGAGGCTTTTGCAATTATTAATAACCTGGCACAGATTGTTCATTTACCTACAAGTATACCAGACAGTCCTAACCATACAGCCAACACGCTTGATGTTTTTCTCACAAACAACCCTTCTAAGTACATGGTCAAAGTGAGAGGTCCTTTAGGCACCTCAGATCACAACTTGGTGATTGTCTCTTCTCCAGTGGAGCCTTTATCTCATGGCTATTTCCAACCTCGTATTGTATGGCATTAAAAGAATTCAAAATGTGATCACCTGCGACAATTGTTTTCTACTTTTTCTTCGTCGGATTACTGTTTTAAAACTTCTGATGTCAATGTTTGCTCAGATCGTGTCAGTGAAATTATTCTTGCGGGAATGGAATCCTTTATCCCGCACTCCACTTTAAAATCTCATCCTTTATCTAAACCTTGGTTTTCCAATAAATGTGCTAAGGTTGTTCAAGAGAAGAACGTTGCATATCGTAATTGGCTTGTTTCTAATTCTCAGTTTCATTTTCTGCCTGCACCAAAGCTCACAACAATTGTAAAGCAGTTATTAATCAGTCCAAACTAGAGTTTGAACAGGCTAAGAATAGAAAACTTGCTTCTTGCCCTAATGGTAGCCGAGCATGTTCACAGCTCCAGCTGGCTTCCGTTTTCTAGTCACACTGACCCAGCTAGTCAAGATGCTCAGGCTATTGCAATTACTAATGACCTTGCAAAGATTGTACAATTACCTGCAAGAATACCAGACAATCCTAACCATAGCCAACACCTTGATCTTTTTTTTCTGCAGATATTTCCATGGGCACTGTTCTTCTGAATTGGCTTCTATAATTCCCGCTCTCTTCCAAACCAGTCCAAACACCTGCTGCCACTTGCCAACATCCATTTACTGTCCTACTTCAACCTCACAGAACCAACTTTTCATCTTCCTCATTTATTCATTCAACTGGGGCCTGGCGTAGTCCAGTGGTCAGGAGCTAGAGTGCATAGCATGCATTCCTTGAGTGGACCGGGGTTCAAGCCCGTGACTGCTAAATGCGATAAATATTTGTATTGACGATTTATTGTAAACTCTACTTACTTGGTTGTCGTCCCGGAGTATAAACAGAAAATTTAATTTAATTTAATTTTAATTTAACTGCCGTTTTCTTTAACAACCTTCTTTCATACGTATTTCCTCATAATTACAGTCTTCAGAAATTCAAGTCCAATGTCAACAAATGTCTTCTTTCGTCTTCTCAACCTCCAACCCAAGCACGGTACTGAATACTATAGGTTCTATTACCTATTGTGTTTAAGGTTTACATAAAAAAAGCACACGTTTCTTCAGTGACTCAAATCCTTCTTGTAATGCGAAAAGTTGTAATTTGAGATTGGTACACTCCTTTCATTGGTTAGAAAGAAATGAATCACCAGATGATATAGTTCTGTCTACTAGCCCAGCCTTAGAATACTTGCCAGAGGCTATACAAATGACAAAGCCACGATTCAAACCAGAAAAGCCCACAGACATTTCTGTTTCAGTCCCGATGTCCCTGGACTTTTATTTTAAGTGGATCTTGTAGCAACTGCAATTTAAATAAAATATGAACTTTACAAAGATTACAACATTGAAATATGCAGCATATTACAAAATTTACAAATCTGAAAAAAAAAATTTTAAAAATTTCACAGAGATTTAACTTTTGACCAAACTTAAATTGCTAAAGAGGCTAAATCGAAACTACAAATGAGAGTTACAGAATTCTGCCAAAATATCGATAACAAAGGCTATCTGAATATATTAAGCTGTAGCTTTACAAATAGTTTACAGATTTATGCATATAATATACTTTGGAATTTTAAATAGCTTAGTATTATAGAACTGACAAAACTTTTACCCACTAATGAAATTAAAGTTATCCTACCCAATGATATGAAGTTCATGCCAAAATATCGATAGCAAAGCTATCTGAATATTAAGTTATCACTTTCAAAATACTTATTTAAATACAAAAAAAAAACTAACTTACATGACTATAGGAATTCAAAAACTATGTATTAACTAGTTTTGACTATAGGAATTCAAAAACTGTGTATTAACTAGTTTTGACTATAAGAATTCAAAAGCTATGTATTAACTTACAGAGGAATATGTGTCCTGAACCCGCTGTTAAAGATCCTTGGAAAATGGATTATGAACCATTTAGAAGTCCGAATTGAGATATCAGAAGAATAGAGTGGTTTTTCAGCCAGGAGGTCATGTGTAGACCATATCTCAACAGTACGACAGATCCTTGAAAAATGCCAATCAAAAGGGAAAAAATCTTTATGGTTTTCATTGACCTTGAAAAGCATATGGCAGTGTTTCAAGAAAACTCTTATGGGAAGCACTGAAAGAGCCAAATATTAATGGACAACTGATTAACATTACTAAAGCAATTTACAGGAATAATAGATGCAGAATTAAAGTGGGATCAGTTTTGTCACCTGAAATCCACACTTCAAAAGGCTTATTACAAGGTTGTTGCATGTCACCAACACTTTTCAAAATTTATATCAACATCTGCATAAGATCCTGGTCAAAAAAATGCAATAAAATGGCATTGCCGATTAATAAGAACACCTATATTCACAGTTTACTTTTTGCAGACGATCAGGTGGTGATAGCACAAGACTTAGAAGATGCAAAGTAAACAAGTCGATAAATTCGCTGACCGGGCTAGCCGGGTGGGTGAAGTGCCTGCCTGGCAACCCAAAGGGTGTGGGTTCGAATCCCGCCTCGGGCTTGGATCAGAGTTGGATCGATAAATTCAAATATTTGGGATCAATCTTATAAAGTGATGAATCATCCCAAGCAGAGATCAATAAGAGAATTGCAGACGGCAGAAAGGCTATCGGCATGTTAAACTCTGTTCTGTGGAGCAAAAATATCCTAATTAAAACAAAACAAAGAAACTTATATTTCAAACGATTGTACAAAGTCTTCTATTGTATGGAGCGGAAACCTGGACATTGAATAGGCGAGCGGAAAACAAATTGCTCTCCACAGAAATGGATTTTTGGAGACCCTCAGCAGGAACTTCTAGAAGAGACAGAAAACGGAATGAAGACATAAGGGAAAAAATGGAAGTGAAAAAGACTGTTATTGACACCATCAAAGAAAAGCATCTAACATGGACATGTAAAACGGATGCAAGAAAACAGATATCCAAAGGCTATCCTGGAATGGATACCTCCTGGAAGAAGGAAAAGAAGAAGACCTAGGAGGACATGGATGGAGGGAGTACGGGAGTGCATGACAGCCCGAGGTTTAACCGACCAAGACACCCAGAACCGCACTTTATGGCGGGGAAAAATTCTTAACAAGAAATAACTTATAGGCTGAGGAAACCAATTGTAAATGAAAACACTCCTCTTGAAGAAGAATGTATTAACTAGTTTTGTATTATTAAAAAAAAAAAAAAAAAAAAAACTAACCTTCAGTTATAGCATCAGAAATATGCAACCACATAGTGTAGCTTTAATCCCAGAATCAGTGGGAAAAATACCAACACAATTTATTTTCAATCCCTTCCTTAACTTTGAACGTTTCCACATTAGCATGAGTGATTACTGCATATGTTAATTAGCATTAGCATCAGTAAAGGCATATGATGCAAGAGAGCAAGCTTATATAGCATCAGTCAAAAAAAAAAAAAAAAACTCTTCCCAGCTTACACATCCATTTGCTCCAATTGTTTGTTTAGTTCTGCCTTGAATTTATATAAGCTGTCAACTTCTAAAATGAGAGATGGAAGTTTGTTTCGGCAATCAACCACCCGCTGGCTAAAGGCAAATTTCTGCACATCTATTCTACAACTGTCTTTCCTCAGTTTGAATTTATGTCTCCTCAGGCGATTAATCTGGAGAAAGGAAGAATCCCATCAGCATTGAGCATGCTCAAACAATTCAAGGCCTTATACACTTAAATCAGATCACCCTGCAGGTGCCTAGTCTCCAGAGACAAAGTCGACAAAGCCTTTCTACATAAGAGCAATACTTTGTTCCATTCACTAATCTTGTTGCCCTTCTCTCTACTCATTCCAGCAGCTCTATACAGTACTTTAAGTGTGGCCTGACCATTACCTTATACAAGGGTATAATCACCTCCTTTTCCCTGCTAGAAAAATTCATTCCTGTATAACATTGACAAGACACCAATGAGATACTCTTGGACGCTGTCTGATCTACTCAGAAACCTTCATATCTAACTGGTCAATTACCGCAGCTCTTTTTCATTCTCTACCGCCCTCATTGTAGTACCACACAGTTGTTATGTTACTCTGGGGTTACTGCTACCCATATGCAGTACTTTTGTCAATGTTAAACTTCAGCTGCCACCACTCAGCCCATCTGTGCAACTTTTCTGTATCCTGTTGCAGTAGTGTACTGTCATTAGTGTCATTAGCAACCCTGCCAACCTTCATGTCATCTGCAAACTTAGACATTAAGCTTGATATTCCATCATCAACATCATTAATCAATACAGAAAATAACAGTGGACCCAACACTGAATCCTGGGGAACTCCATTGATTACCACTCTCTGTCTTCTCCCACTCAACCATCCCTTTATCCATAGCAGCGATTTGCCTCTGATGCCACACTGCTCCAATTTGTGCAGCCGTCTTCCATGTGCAAGAGAATCAAAAGTCTTCCTATGATCCAAGTATATCATATCAAAATTATTCTTTGCATCCAGCTCCTTTGTGACCACATCATAGTATCCAATCAAATTATTCAGACAAGACATCCCCTTAACAAATCCATGCTGTGTCTGAACTATAACTGAAGTCTTGACTAGATGATCCCACAGTGCTTCTTTAACTAATCTCTCCATTAATTTCTCCGGAACAGAAGTTAAACTGACAGGTCTGTAATTACTTGTGTCACCCTTTGATCCTCCTTTATGAATTGGGATCACAATTGCACATCTCCAGTCCATGGGTACTTCTCCCGAGTCCAAGGAAACTCTAATAATTATGGCTATTGCTCACTTCCTTTGCAACCTCCTTCAATATAACTGAAGTTATATTGAAGTTATTACAAAATTATTTAGCTCACTGCGAACATTTAATACACCTCCAGCATTCCTCGAATAACTCCTCATGTGTAAATGTAGATGCAAAATACTCATTCAGTTTGTTAGCTACTAAAGCAGGATCATCAACAGTTGACCCATCGATATCAAGTGAACTGATTGGATTCATCCCTTTCCTTCTAGAGGTTACATAAGTAAAGAACTCTTTGCTGTTTTTCTTTGCACCAATTGCCAAAGATTTTTCATAATCTGCCTTTGCTTGCCTAACTTCCTTTGAGACTTAATTACAGACTATCTTATACCTACCATAGGCTTCTGTGTCACCTGTTAATTTATATATATATTCAATGCATTTTCTTCTCTGCTGCATCTCATTAGTTCATCTGACATCAATTTATGCCTAAACCTTGAACAATATATTTTTGGCACTAATAATATTAAGAGTAGGAGACCGGCAGAATTACTTAACAAGTACAGGTCACTGTTGAACAAAAGCCGAGAATTAGGGTTGAATTTGAAAGTGTCTGCAATTCTGCCCAGACACGATAGGAGGGAGTATATGATGAGAGCCTTGTCGATCAATTCGGCCCTGGAAAGATTGTGCAAGGCTCAAGGGGTAGAATTTTTTTTCAGCCTGGACTGTACTTGTTAACAGGAGAGATTGCTTCTACAGGGATGGGATACACTTAAATAGAAAGGGTGCAAGAATATTTGCTGATGCTATCGAGGCAGTGTTAGGTGGGTCGGAAAACTGCTAGCTTGGGGGGAGACAAAGACCAATAGATTGACAGTAGCCATTGGCAGAGGTGAAAGAGATTCTTGCACTGCTTCTATTAGAATGAGCAGAAGCCTGAAAAACGAGATGCATGGTATTTCAGAGACTGCTGGGAGCCATTGCAGTACAAGTAAACACATGGGTTGTGTTAGGGTAGCTAAGAATAGAAACAGGTGCAGGTATACTTGCGTGTACACCAATGCTAGGAGTTTAGTAAATAAATTTGATGAATTTGAGGTATTGCTCAAAACATCGAAGGCAGATATTGTTGGGATATCAGAGGCGTGGTGTCACACAGATATAAGGGATGCAGAACTGCAATTTGGGGAGTACAACGTCTACAGAAAGAATAGACAGGATAGGAAGGGGGGAGGGGTTATGCTATTAGTTAAGAAACACATAAAAACCAAGGAAGTGAAGCCAGTCGACATCGCTGGACAGTGCAGTGTGGAGTCAGTTTGGTGTGACATAAACATTGGGAGATCAAAATTGAGAGTAGGAGTGTGCTATAGGCCTAATGACTCTGATGAGTATAATAAGGAACTGTACAGGGAAATAGAGTGGGCCAGTAAATCAGAGTGTCTTATAATGGGAGATTTTAATTTCCCAGATATTGACTAGAATTTGGGGGCTGGTTACTCACACACTAGCAGGGCTCTTGTGGATTTATTGGATGATTGTTTTCTACATCAGCATGTTCGGGAGGCAACTAGAGGGAGTAATACTCTTGATTTGATTATCAGCAGTGATTCTTCATGCATTAAGAATCTGCAGATAAATGAACCACTAGGTGGCAGTGATCACAGTGTGCTGAAGTGGGATTTACTCAAAGAGGTAACTACCATTAGGGGTAAAGGGAAGGGCTATTGCTTCCGTAAAGGCGACTACGATGGACTGAGACAGTATTTAAATTCTATACAGTGGGACCAACTCATGATGTTACCAACAGCAAATTCAAAATGGGAAGCATTCAAAGAACTTATCTTGGAAGCTACTAGGCTTTACATACCAACTAACAAATATTGTTCAAGGTTTAGGCCAAAATGGATGTCAGATGAACTAATGAGGCATATGGCAGAAGAAAAATGCATGGGATACATTCAAATTAACACATGACACAGAAGCCTATGATAGATACAAGTTGATATGCAACCAAGTTACAAAGGAGGTTAGGCAGGCGAAGGCAGATTACGAGAAATCCTTGGCAAGGGATGCAAAGAAAAACAGCAAAGAGTTCTTTACTTATGTAAACTCTAGAAGGAAGGGGATGAATCAGATTGGTCCACTTGATATTGATGGGTCAACTGTTGATGATCCTGCTCAGGTAGCTAACAAACTAAATGAATATTTTGCATCGACATTCACACATGAGGAGTTATTCAGCGAGGGGAATGCCAGAGGTGTATTCAACTCTAGCAGTAAGCTACAGAATCTTGAAATAACTGGGAGTAAAGTGGAAGAGAAACTGTTGAAGATAAACACAAGAAAGGCACCCGGGGTGGATGGGATCTATCCAGTTATATTAAAGGAGGCAGCAAAGGAAGTAAGCAAACCCTTAGCCATAATTATGAGAGCTTCCTTGGACTCAGGGGAGGTACCCATAGACTGGAAATGTGCAAATGTGACCCCAATTCACAAAGGAGGATCAAAGGCTGACACAAGTAATTATAGACCTGTGAGCTTAACTTCTGTTCCAGGAAAATTAATGGAGGCACTGGTTAAAGAAGCACTGCAGGATCATTTAGACAAGACTTCAGTTATAGCTCAGACACAGCTTGGTTTTGTTAAGGGGAAGTCTTGCCTGACCAACTTGATTGGATACTATGATGCAGTCACAAAAGAACTGGATGCAGGGAATAACTTTGATATTATATACTTGGATCTTAGAAAGGCTTTTGATACTGTTGCACATGGAAGACTGCTACACAAATTGGAGCAGTGTGACATTGGAGGCAAATTGCTGCTATGGATAAAGGGGTGGTTGAAGGGGAGAAGACAGAGAGTGGTAATCAACGGACACTGCTCATCGTGGACTGATGTTATTAGTGGAGTCCCTCAGGGCTCAGTGTTGGGTCCATTATTGTTTTCTGTATTTATAAATGATATTGATGATGGTATATCGGGCTTAATGTCCAAGTTTGCAGGCGATACAAAGGTTGGCAGGGTTGTCAAGGACACTACTGACACTATGCTGCTGCAACAGGATCTAGAAAGGTTGAGCAGATGGGCTGAGAGGTGGCAAATGAAGTTTAACATTGACAAATGTAAAGTACTACACATGGGAAACAGCAACCCCAGAGCAACGTATCAACTCTGTGGTACTACACTGACAGTGGTAGAGAATGAAAGGGACTTGGGGGTGGTTGTGCAGGCAGATATGAAGTTCTCTGAGCAGTGCAGACGGGCTGCAAGAGTAGCTCATGGAGTATTGTCAATGATATACAGGAATTTTTCCAGCAGGGATAAGGAGGTGATTATTCCATTGTATAAGGCGATGGTCAGGCCACACCTAGAGTACTGTATACAGGTCTGGAGGCCTCATTTCAAGAAGGATGTAGAGCTGCTGGAACGAGTACAGAGAAGGGCAACACGATTAGTGAATGGAACAAAGGGGTGCTCCTACGAAGAAAGGCTTAAGTTTTGCAAATTACAGTGTCTGGAGACTAGGCACTAGCGAGGTGATCTGATAGAGGTGTATAAAGCCTTGAATGGTTTAAGCATGCTCAATGCTGATGGAATTCTTCCTCTAGCTCAGAAAAATCACCTGAGAGGGCATAAATTCAAATTGAGGAAAGACAGATGTAGGATAGAAGTGCGGAAAGTTGCCTTTAGCCAGCGGGTGGTTGGTTGGTGGAACAGACTTCCATCCCTTGTGGTGGAGGTTGATAGCCTAAATAAGTTTAAGGCTCAGCTGGACAGGTATTTTGAACGAACAGAGGGGTGAAGTGGAAGTGGGTTTTTTTTTTTTTTTTTGGCTGATACTGCATAAGCTTGCTTTCTTGCATCAAATGCTTCTACTAATGCTAATGCTAATATTTCTTATTTGGTATGAAAAGTCTAGTAGCTTCCAAGATTAATTCTTTGAATGCTTGCCATTTAGCATTTGCTGTTGGTAACATCATCAGTTGGTTCCACTGTGTAGATTTTAAAAACTGTCTCAGATCACTGTGGCCACCTTTACGAAAGCAAAAACCCTTTCCTTACCCCTGATAGTAGTTACCTCTTTAAGTAACTCACACAGCACACTGTAATCACTGCTATGTAGTGGTTCCTTTATCTGCAGATTCTTAATGCAAGAAGAATTACTACTGATAATCAGATCAAGAGTGTTACTCCCTCTAGTTGCATCCCAAACTTTCTGCTATACAGAAATTCATCCAGAAATCCACAGAAGCCTTGCTTGTGTGTGAGTGACCAACCCCCACAAGTTCCAGTCAGTATCTGGGAAATTAAAATCCCCTACTATAGGACAATCTGATTTACTGGCCCACTCTATTTTTCTGTTCAGTTGTTCATTATACTCATTCTAGTCATTTGGCCTGTAACACTCCCACTCTCATTTTTTTTTGCCCAGTACGTATATCATGCCAAACTGACTTGATGCTGGACTGGCCACCAATGTCAACATGCTGCACTTCCTTAGGTATTATGTGTTTCTTAACTAATAGCATAACCCCTCCTCCCTTCCTATCCTACTTATTCCTTATATCTGTATGACACCACGTCTCTGATATTCCAACAATATCTGCCCTTGATGTTCTGACGAACACCACAATTTCATCAAATTTATTTACCAAACTCTTAGCATTGGTGTACATGCAAGTATACATACACCTGTTCTTATTCTTAATTATCCTAACACACGCCGTGTATTTACTTGTTCTGCGAAAACTCTCAGCAGTCTCTGAAATCCCCTTCACCTTGTATTCCAGCCTTCTGCTCATTCCAGTAGAAGCAGTGCAAGAATCACTTTCACCTCTGCCAGCAGCTACTGGTAATCAATTAGTCCGTGTATTCTCCCTCCCCCCAAGCTTACAGTTTTCCAACTCACCTAACACTGCCTTGATAGCATCAGAAAAAATGCTTGCACCCTTTCTAGGCCCCAAGTGATGGTGCCAAGCATTTTTCTCTGTGCGATTATGGAGTGCTCTCTGAAAACAATATAATTTTATTTCTTTTCTCCTGTGATTTTCTTGTTTTGTTCATATCAAGTGGTTCTTTGCTTGCAAAGTCAGAAGTAAAACCACAGGAAGGGAAACCACCTTTTTTTTCTTAGTCTTCATATCAAATACTAACCACTCTAACTTCAATATCTGCTTGGTCACTGGTGGCACAGCTCCTGCCTCCATATGGCAGGGCCGGTAACCTGGGGGAAAATCCATCACTCAGGGCTAAAAGGTGCAGAAATGGAAACTGATGTATTTCCACGTTTAGAGCCTAAGAGCTCTCAACATGACAATGACACCGACCATGACTTCTCTCTTTCAAAGAGACTTAAAAAGGACACAAGAAAGTAGGAATCTCCAGCTTTCCTTATAGTACTATCTTTGTTATCGTAATTGAACAAGCTCTCCCCTTTTATCATCCAGAGATGCCTAGAAAATGCTGCAGGTTCATCAAAAATGGTCAACTGTCTACAATCAGGAGATGTACTGATAGAGACATCTCACTCAAGACATTCCGAGTTACTATTACAATTAACTTCTCTAAGTGGAATACTGATTCAGGTCACCCCATACAACACACTGAATTCTTCCAAGGGAGTGATCTCCAAATGGGATCCTTTAAACGTTTCTGAAGAAGAAATAGTCCAGGAGCTAAAAGAACAAAATGTGTCTCATGCAAAATGAATCATGATCAGAGAAGATGGCAACTTAAGTCCTACGTGAAACATATGCTTAACCTTCAGTACTCCAAATCTACCAGGTTCTGTCAAAGCAGGTTACTTGAACTGCCGTGTTAGGCCATATATCCCAAATCTGCTTGGATGTTATAAATGTCAAAAGTTCAGCCATTCTCAGATGGAATGCCATGGAGATGCTGTATGTCCAAACTGCGGCTGCAGAAATCACACGCAAGCAGAATGCAGGGCTCTAACACCACAGTGTCCTAATTGTAGTGGCAAGCATCCAGCTTACTTCAAAGATTGTGAACTATGGAAGATAGAAAAAAAATATACAAAAATATATAATTGAAAATAGTCTCTTACCATGAAGCGAAAAACTGGTCAACTTAAGTATACCAAAATGCACTTATGCTTCTACCATTCACAGACACGAATCAGTGGCATGTGAGACGGAAGTATCCATCTCTCCAAAAATATCAATATCAGATTGGGCTTGATCAGTACTCTTGGTCCAGCATCCACATAAACCAAATTCAATAGATCAAAGCAATAATACACCACTCTCAATTCCATCCCCCCAGAGACCTCTGCATTAGCATTAATAGAGGCATATGATGCAAGAAAGCAAGCTTATGCAGCACCAGCCAAAAAAAAAAAAAAAACTCTCCCATTTCAATTCTCTGTTCGTTCCAAATACTTGTCCAGCTCAGCCTTAAATTTATTTAGGCTGTCAACTTCCACAGCAAAAGATGTAAGTCTGTTCCACCAACCAACTACCCGCTGGCTAAAGGCAAACTTCCGCACATCTATGCTACAACTATGTGTATGTGTCACATCCTGAGTATGTGTATATAGTACTCAGGATGTGACCTAACCATATAATATAATGTACATATAGCCTTGTACATTAGCATTAGTAGAGGTATTTGATGCAAAAAAGCAAGCATATGCAGCATCAGCCAAAAAAAACCACTTCCACTTCACCCCTCTGTTCATTCAAAATACCTGTCCAGCTGAGCCTTAAACTTATTTAGGCTATCAACTTCCACGACAAGGGATGGAAGTCTGTTCCACCAACCAACCACCCGCTGGCTAAAGGCAAATTTCTGCACGTCTATCCTACATCTGACTTTCCTCAATTTGAATTTATGCCCTCTCAGGTGATTATTCTGAGCGAGAGGAAGAATCCCATCAGCATTGAGCATGCTCAAACCATTCAATGCTTTATACACCTCTATCAAATCACCTCGCTGGTGCCTAGTCTCCAGACACTGTAATTTGCAAAACT
Source organism: Mastigoproctus giganteus (assembly GCF_048544385.1). Lineage (NCBI taxonomy): Eukaryota > Metazoa > Arthropoda > Arachnida > Uropygi > Thelyphonidae > Mastigoproctus > Mastigoproctus giganteus. The sequence goes on from NC_143580.1 coordinate 101,195,227, forward strand.
TAAGCCTTTCTTCGTAGGAGCACCCCTTTGTTCCATTCACTAATCTTGTTGCCCTTCTCTGTACTCGTTCCAGCAGCTCTACATCCTTCTTGAAATGAGGCCTCCAGACCTGTATACAGTACTCTAGGTGTGGCCTGACCATTATACAAGGGAATAATCACCTCCTTATCCCTGCTAGAAAAATTCCTATATATCATTGACAATACACCATGAACTACTCTTGCAGCCCGTCTGCACTGCTCGGAGAACTTCATATCTGCCTGCACAACCACCCCCAGGTCCCTTTCATTCTCTACCACTGTCAGTGTAGTACCACAGAGTTGATACATTGCTCTGGGGTTGCTGTTTCCCATGTATAGTACTTTACATTTGTCAATGTTAAACTTCATTTGCCACCTCTCAGCCCATCTGCTCAACCTGTCCAGATCCTGTTGCAGCAGCATAGTGTCAGTAGTGTCCTTGACAACCCTGCCTACCTTTGTATCGCCTGCAAACTTGGACATTAAGCTTGATATACCCTCATCAATATCATTTATGAATACAGAAAACAATAATGGACCCAACACTGAGCCCTGAGGGACTCCACTAATTACATTAGTCCACGACGAGCAGTGTCCATTGATTACCACTCTCTGTCTTCTCCCCCTCAGCCACCCCTTTATCCACAGCAGCAATTTGCCTCCAATGCCACACTGCTCCAATTTGTGCAGCAGTCTTCCATGTGCAACAGTATCAAAAGCCTTTCTAAGATCCAAGTATATAATATCAAAGTTATTCCCTGCATCCAGTTCCTTTGTGACTGCATCATAGTATCCAATCAAATTGGTCAGGCATGACTCCCCCTTAAGGCCCCGGGTGCCAAGCGTTCCGTGGCCAAGCGATTTGTAGTGCATTTCTAAAAGCGATTTATGCAAAGAGTATTTGAGCAAACAGATTCTATTTTTGTTTCAAAAACCGTTTTCTTGATTTCTTTGTATATCCGAGTAGCACTTTCACTCTACAAGAAGTAGGGAAAGGCCCAGAAAGGGAATCCACCTTTCTGTTTTTCTTCTATAAATACTAATTACTAACCCAGCCACTTGGTCACCTCGTGGCACTGCTCCTGCCTCCCCGTGGCGGGGCTGGTAACCTGGGTGGAAAAGATAATCCCCCAGGGCCAAAAGGAGCCATCATGGATTCTACAAATTTTCCACCCTTACAGCCTTCAAGCTCAAGACCAGAATATGGTAATGAAGACAAGGAAAATAGCCAACCCAAAAGGCTTCAAACAGAAACACACTGTTCAGATATTCCTAATTTTTTGGTGATGCACTCTCTGTCTACCCAGCCTGTGGGTAAGTTATCTCCGTTTGTGATTCAAAGACATCTAGAATCTATTGCAGGATCACCAAAAATGGTAAAGCGACTCCAATCCGGAGATCTCCTGATTGAAACAGCCACCACAAAACATTCGGAGTGGCTATTAAAGACAACGACATTTGGTGGGTTGCCAGTATCTGTTACTCCCCACAATACCTTAAATTCATCAAAGGGTGTCATCACAGAATGGGACTTAATTACTGTGTCTGAGGATGAATTAGTACAAGAACTTAGCAACCAAAAGGTAATCAGCGCTAAAAGAATAATGACAAAAAAAGATGGAAATCTTATTCCAACTCGTTCCATCATTTTAACTTTTAGTACTCCTGATTTGCCATGCTCAGTAAAAGCTGGATATTTAAACTGCCGAATTCGTCCATACATCCCAAATCCTCTTCGCTGTTTTAAATGCCAGAAATATGGCCATTCACAGCAGGCATGCAGAGGTGACGCCATCTGTCCTATTTGTGGAGCAAAGGATCATACGCAGGCAGATTGTCCAGCCGCAATTCCCATCTGCCCCAACTGCAAAGGCAATCACCCCGCATTTTCTAAAACATGTGAAATGTGGAAAACAGGTAGGAATATCCAAAAATATAAAGTAGAACACAAAGTCACATATCCTGAGGCACGCAGACAAATAATGCTGACCATGCCAAGTCCATCTTATGCCTCTCGAACCCGAAGTTTTCATACAACTGCAATTCAAACAGATGTGTCGATACCGCCCAACGTCTCGCTAGCTAATTGGGTTAAAGCAACCATATCAACCACAGGAAAAGAAAATTCTAAAACGAAAACCAGCAATGCCACCAACACCCCAATTAGTATCCCAAATGATACTGAGACAGTCTCAAATGACACAGAAAAATTCCCAATTGAGACTCGGACAGTTCCGCATAACAAAGAAAAACTTAAAACTGCTAAAGATAAGAATAAACCTGAATCATCAGCCAGTAGTATGGAAGTAGATGTAAACCCAGATCATGAAGAACCCATACTAGAACTTCACGCAAATGACACGATGGATACTGGACGCCCTACTTTCCCGAAAAAAGACCGAAAAAAATCCTCTTCAAACAAAAAACAGTCAGATGATTTATCCTCAACCAAACCAAAATGAACCACAACATCTTACAATGGAATTGCAGAGGCTTTCGTTCCAACACAGATGATATTCAATACTTAATTAACCAATATTCTCCGGCTGCCTTTTGTTTACAGGAAACTTACCTGACCTCACAAATTTCTCCTTCGATAAAGAACTATTGGATTTATCGAAGAGATCGAAATACTGCTAACGCTGCCCATGGTGGTGTGGCAATACTAGTAAATTCAAAGATCCCATCAAAACATATCCCACTCCAAACTGAAATAGAAGCTGTTGCTGTTCGTATAACTCTCCATGGTACAATAACACTAGTTTCAATCTATCTACCACCAAACTGTACTTGCTCTTTAAAAGATCTTGAAGACCTCTTTATACAGATACCTCCACCTTTCTGTATATTAGGGGACATTAACGGGCACCACCCATTATGGGGCTCTACTAAATTGGATAGACGAGGTAGACTAATTGAAAGTTTTTTGGAGGCACTAAATCTGACTGTACTCAATACAGGTGCACCGACACACGTACAGCTCCCAGCAGGACACACCTCAGCAATAGATCTCTCAATTTGTTCACCAGTACTAGTCCCAACCATAGAGTGGTATGTAATAAACGATCCCATGGGCAGTGACCATTTCCCAATAGTATGCAACTTTCTGAAAGCAAAGACTCCTTCATTTCAACCCTGCAGAAAGTGGAAATTTGTCCGAGCAGACTGGGCAAAATTTCAGTCATCAATTGACCTTGACGAGGAAAAAATCCGCCACCAGCATATTGATGATGTGACAGAATACATCACATCGCATCTTCTAAATGTGGCTAAAGACACGATACCACTATCAAATCCGCCGGGCCGAAAGCATTATAATTACTGGTGGAATGACAAATGCACCATAGCAAAGAGAGCAAAAAATAAAGCCTGGAATTTGTTTCGGCAGTGCCCAAGCACAGTCAATCTCATTAATTATAAGAAATTAAGGGCAAAAGCACGCTTTATACAAAAGAGAAGCAAAGAAAGAATCCTGGACCCGTTTTACATCCAGTTTTCACAGAAATACTGATCCCAAAATAATATGGAAAAGAATTAGACAGCTGTCTGGTAAGTTTCCTACCATACCTTCTCCAATCCTCTCCTGGAATGGGCAAGATATATCTAATCCTGTAGATATAGCCAATGCTTTGGGCAATATTTTTGCAGAAATCTCAGCAACATCAGCATATACTAGCTCATTCCAAAGAATTAAAAACACTAAAGAAAAGCATGGTATTAATTTTGAAACTTCAAACCTTCTCCCATATAATAAACCTCTGCAATATTCTGAACTATTACATGTCATTAGAACAGCCCGCAATGGTGCTGCTGGACCAGATGGGATTTATTATGTCATGCTACAACATCTTAATGACAAAGCTTTGCGCCTTCTCCTAGTCTTTTACAATCGTATATTTTTAGAAAATGTTTTTCCAGTTTCTTGGCATCACTCTACAGTTTTGGCATTCCTAAAACCTGGAAAAGATCCATCCAACCCATATAGCTATAGACCCATATCTCTCTCAAGCTGCCTCAGTAAAATTCTTGAGAAAATTATCCACAGAAGACTCATCTGGATCATCGAGTCGGAAGAGCTAATGAGCCGTAGTCAATATGGCTTTCGTCAAAACAGGTCATGCTTAGACCTTATGGTCAAGGCTGAATTTGCCATCCGTAATGCTTTTGTCAAACATGAACATCTAGTAATGGTTTCAATAGACATAGAGAAGGCATTTGATACCACCTGGAGGCATGGTATACTTAGTGATCTGTACTTTCTCGGACTACGTGGCAACCTTCCTGTATTTATTAAGAACTTTCTACATACTAGATCATTTCAAGTTCGATACCAACATGCCCTCTCTTCAACTTTCATTCAGGAAGAAGGTGTTCCACAGGGATCAGTATTGAGTGCCACTCTTTTTGCTATTAGAATTGATTCCATCACCAACCAGCTTCCAAACACAATTGAGACTTATCTATATGCAGATGACCTTTCCATCTCCTGCCATTCCCAAAACATGAGATCTATCGAAAGACAGCTTCAAATTTCACTAAATAAAATACAACAATGGGCCAGCCTCAATGGCTACCGACTCTCTCAGCAGAAAACAACTGCAATCCATTTTTGCAGACAACGAAAACTTCATCCGGATCCTGAACTTCAAATTTCCAATGTCTCCATCCCAATCGCTACTAACATCAGATTTTTAGGATTAATCCTTGACCACAAATTAAATTTCCTAGATCATATTAAAAATGTACGGACTTCCTGTCTGAAAAAGATAAACATACTCAGAGCCTTATCTGCCCGAACGTGGGGTGCAGATTGTACCTCCCTGCTTCGGTTGTACAAGGCATTAATCAGATCCCGTCTCGATTATGGTGCTCCAATCTATGATTCTGCCAGAAAGAGTGCATTACGCTGGCTTGATCCTATTCAACACAGTGCTTTGAGAATTGCAATTGGTGCGTTCAGAACGTCGCCAGCACATAGTCTCTACATAGAAGCTCACGAGCCCCCACTAACTTTACGCAGGAAAACACTGTTATTGAAATATGCTGTCAAGATACAAAGTTGTGCCTCTCATCCCGTTCAGTCATACCTTTTAAACCCACCATTAGAAAACCTATACAGAAACAAACCCAGCATAGTTAAACCAGATGGTCTTTGCCTTCTTGAACTGGTGCAGGTTTGGAATATTTCCATCCGGAAAATACAGCAGATACCAACCTTTGCTCAACCACCATGGGCTCCTCCTCCTCTTCCAACATGTGACACTTACCTCTGCCAATGGAGAAAGAATACTTTGCAAGCAACAAACTTCAAACAAATTCATGATGTTCACATTCAAAGATATATTGATTTCTACCAAATTTATACAGATGGCTCTAAATCTAATTCAAATGTTGGAGCAGCTGCAGTGTTTCCAAATACAGTTGTATCAGTATCCCTTCCATCAGATTTTAGTATATTTTCTGCTGAATTGTATGCAATAAAACTTGCTTTAGAAAATCTCTATTCTGACTGTACTTTAAAATCTGTTATTTATACTGATTCCCTCAGCTCAATCATGTCGCTAAGTAATTGCGAAGATAAAGTTCACCCTGTTCTAGATGAAATCAGAAGCTTGTTACTACAAATCAAAAAACGTCAACAACTGGTTGTTTTTTGTTGGATACCCTCCCATTCCGGTATTTTAGGCAATGAACTGGCTTATAAAGCTGCAAAAAATCCAACTACCTTTGATTTAACCAATATCCCTGTTCCAGCATCAGATTGTGTACTAACCGTTCATGCTGCTTGCCTATCACAATGGACAGCACTCTGGCACTCTCAGACTAATAATAAACTCTTTCAGTTTAAACAAGATCCGAAAATTTGGCGTTCCAGTGTCCGTACATCGAGACGAGAAGAAGTAGTCCTTTCAAGGGCAAGAATAGGTCATACTCATCTGACACATCTTTATTTACTCACAGGAGGTGATCCACCGCAGTGTACACATTGCTCTAACATCTTGACTGTTAGACATATTCTCATTGGCTGCCCCTACTATAAACAACACAGAGCTTCATCCTTGATCTCACTGATAAATAATCGTAAACCAATAACTCTTGAAAATCTCATTGGTGATAAGGCAAATATTTCTGAATTTTTTGACTTCCTCAAGCAAACTGGACTTTTTAATAATTTCTGATTTAAAATTTTCTTTTGATTTTATGGAAATTCCTCATCTCTTAATGTAATAAGTGAATAGGCACATTATAGCCATAGATGCTTATGTGCCATTAAGCCTCCATAACAACAACAACAACTTCCCCTTAACAAAACCATGCTGTGTCCGAGCTATAGCTGAAGTCTTGTCTAAATGATCCTGCAGTGCTTCTTTAACTAGTGGCTCCATTAATTTTCCTGGAACAGAAGTTAAACTCACAGGTCTATAATTACTTGTATCAGCCTTTGATCCTCCTTTGTGAATTGGGGTGACATTTGCACATCTCCAATCTGTGGGTACCTCCCCTGAGTCCAAGGAAGCTCTCATAATTATGGCTAACGGTTTGCTTACTTCGTTTGCTGCCTCCTTTAATATAACTGGATAGATCCCATCCACCCCGGGTGCCTTCCTTGTGGTTATCTTTAACAATTTCTCCTCCACTTTACTCTCAGTTATTACAAGATTCTCTAGCTTACTGCTACAGTTGAATACACTTCTGGCTTTCCCCTCGCTAAATAACTCCTCATGTGTGAATGGTGATGCAAAATATTCATTTAATTTGTTAGCTACCTGAGCAGGATCATCAACAGTTGACCCATCGATATCAAGTGGACCAATCTGATTCATCCCCTTCCTTCAAGAGTTTACATAAGTAAAGAACTCTTTGCTGTTTTTCTTTGCATCCCTTGCCAAAAATTTCTTGTAATCTGCCCTCGCCTGCCTAACCTCCTTAGTAACTTGGTTTCAGATCAACTTGTATCTATCATAGGCTTCTGTGTCATGTGTTAATTTGTATGTATCCCATGCATGTTTCTTCTCTGCCATATGCCTCATCAGTTCATCTGACATCCATTTAGGCCTAAACCTTGAACAATATTTCTTAGTTGGTATGTAAAGCCTAGTAGCTTCCAAGATAAGTTCTTTGAATGCTTCCCATTTTGCATTTGCTGTTGGTAACATCATCAGTTGGTCCCACTGTATAGAATTTAAATACTGTCTCAGTCCATCATAGTCGCCTTTACGAAAGCAATAACCCTTCCCTTTTCCCCTAATGGTAGTTACCTCTTTGAGTAAATCCCACGTCAGCACACTGTGATCACTGCCACCTAGTGGTTCATTTATCTGCAGATTCTTAATGCATGAAGAATCACTGCTGATAATCAAATCAAGAGTATTACTCCCTCTAGTTGCCTCCCGAACATGCTGATGTAGAAAACAATCATCCAATAAATTCACAAAAGCCTTGCCTAGTGTGTGAGTGACCAGCCTCCAAATTCCAGTGAATATCTGGGAAATTAAAATCTCCCATTATAAGACTCTCTGATTTACTGGCCCACTCTATTTCCCTGTACAGTTTATTATACTCATCAGAGTCATTAGGCCTATAGCACACTCCTACTCTCAATTTTGATCTCCCAATGCTTATGTCACACTAAACTGACTCGACACTGCACTGTCCAGCGATGTCCACTGGCTTCACTTCCTTGGATTTTATGTATTTTATGTATGTCTTGCCGTGACTGCACTAGCTGCTACTTTGGAGAGACTGGTCGTCGACTCGAGAAACGTCTCTCGGAGCACAAAAGAGCGATCCGTTTAGCGGATGTGGAACACTCAGCTATCGCCGAGCATGTCTGGACAACCCACCACGACATCGACCCACACCGCGATGTCGTGGTGGTAGACAGATCCCACTATTACCTAAAGCGTACCTGGTTGGAATCGTTAAATATAAAATCTTCGGATAAATCCTTGAACAGGAACAGTGGTTGCCAAGTCAACCCGATCACAGAGTCAGTAGTTCTATCATTGGACAAACGCTGGCCACGTCATCATGCGTCACAGCCACAAACGTCAACAAACAATTAAATCTCGCGTCTCACGCACCTGGCAGTGCACATCTCTATTCCAACTGCCATTCATGTCTTTTTAATTCTGAGGAAGGCTACCATATAGCCGAAAGCTAATATATTTCTTCTTTTATTTATACGCTCTGTGTGCAACTATAATAAATTTCTTAATGAATCCAGAGCGCGTAGGCCTGTTTCATTATGTTCTTAACTAATAGCATAACCCCTCCTCCCTTCCTATCCAGTCTATCCTTTCTGTAGACGTTGTACTCCCCAAATTCCAGTTATTTCTTCCTTATATCTGTGTGACACCATGTCTCTGATATCCCAACAATATCTGCCTTTGATGTTTTGAGCAATACCTAAAATTCATCAAATTTATTTACTAAACTCCTAGCATTGGTGTACACGCAAGTATACATGCACCTATTTCTATTCTTAGCTACCCTAACACAACCCATGTGTTTACTTGTACCGCAATGACTCCCGGCAGTCTCTGAAATATCCTGTATTTTGTTTTTCAGGCTTCTGCTCATTCCAATAGAAGCAGTGCAAGAATCTCTTTCACCTCTGCCAGTGGCTACTGTTGATCTATTCGTCTTTGTCTCCCCCCAAGCTGGCAGTTTTCCGACCCACCTAACACTGCCTCGATTGCATCAGCAAATATTCTTGCACCCTTTCTATTTAAGTGTATCCCATCCCTGTAGAAGCAATCTCTCCTGTTAACAAGTACAGTCCAGGCTGAAAAAAATTCTATCCCTTGAGCCTTGCACAATCTTTCCAGGGCCGAATTGATCGACAAGGCTCTCATCATATACTCCTTCCTATCGTGTCTGTGCAGAATTGCAGACACTTTCAAATTCAACCCTATTTCACGGCTTTTTTTCAACAGTGACCTGTACTTGTTAAGCAATTCTGCCGGTCTCCTACTCTTGATATCATTAGTGCCAATGTGTACAACTATATCACCTTTTGTGCCCTTAAAAGATGATATCTGCTCTACAACGTCATCATCCTTTGCCCCTGCCAGACATGTCCTGGTCCTGCTGTAATCAAAGCTCGTGGTTTTTTTTTTTTTTTTTTTTTTTATTTCTTGCAAGATTTTCAAAAATTTTGTTGGTAGAAATTTTTTCTGTTCTGTTTGGTTATACTGATGTTTTGAATAATATACTGCAAACTTAATCCTATGACATATTGTACTGTTATGAAAAAGTGCATGATACTACGAAACAGCTTAGGAATGACAAGGAACATGTATTTGATAATATTTGGATTTCTGCAAAGGAAAAGCATATGGTTGAAGAGCCGAAGCCTAGATGACGAAAAGGATCTGAAGAGAGGAGAAAAGTGCATGCCTTCGATTATACCAGGGAATAGTCGACTGCATGTGCCTGGAGATGGAAGAATGATACTCTTCACTTTCGAAACTCGAATTTTTTCAACTCCTTTGTAGCGAATGATCAGTATTGAAAACTTTTCCTGATGGTATTCTAGAAAAATGAAAGGATTTCTATGGATTAGTTTTTGACTACACTCGCTTGAAAAATTAACTAAAAGTACTCTTTTCTTTTGATGAATTTGCGAGAAAATCAGTGTATCACCTATTAAAATTCATGCAAGAAATTCAGCTTCAGGTTGCATTCAAGGAAATTTATAAATTAGCAAAACGTATCATGACAATTCCGAGTTCTACTGGTACAGTCAAGCCTTCTTTTTCGGCTATGAAGAGAATATATACATGTTGTAGAGGAACACAAATGCAGGAAAGGTTATGCGGCCATTGATAAGACATTGCTGGTGGAACTGAAGAAAAGACCTTTATTTTATGATGTGCTAACACAATTCCTAAAGCAAAACATGAGATTGGAATTGGTGTATAAATAAGTAAAATGAGTTTTTTTAAGCCTTTCTTTGATTCAATCCGGAAAAATATTTTCCCAAGTGATTACTTTTTCAGATTTCTGTGCATTTTATATGGGTGTATTTAAGAGTCATAACAAAATACAGATATTTTGTGTCTCACTCTAGTATTTGCCAATGATATTCTAATCTCACCATAAAGCGTAAACTCTCTGTGCTTCTCACATAAATGATGCATGTGACGCATAGCTATTATTTATTTCACGGGGAACCTTTATGTTGTCCGTAATTATGGACTGTATAGTTAAAATTATATTAATTAGTAAATTTATTATTTATTAAATTTATTAGTTAGTAAATTTATTAAGTATTCAAAATTATTCTACAGTTAATTGCATTGGACCAACTAAGAAGAGCACTGCTGCCCTATGCACTCTTAAAACTTTCACATCTCTAAAAATGCAATTGTACATTCAAATTAACACGTGAATTTTGTAGTGTGGGTTGCATAAAACTCCACCCCTCCCAATAAAAGCACACCCAACCTAAGTGGGCACGCAGCACCACTGAATACATTATATTTCAGGCCCATTTAATTTTTTAAATTTATTGCAGTTTTTTTTTTTTCTTTTACTGTTATTAATAAAATTGAAAAGTAATAATTCTCTTCTTACTAATTAATTACTAATTGGTAAAATAATATCATATACAAAGAAATGTTTTCACTGCATGTTGTATGTCACAGCCTCATAATCAATCAAAGTTTTCTTATTATTGTAATCAAAACGAGTGAAGTGCAACATGTAGTTCATGCTCAATAACATGGTGAGCTAAGGAAATCATAGCTTATTGCTTCCTGCATTTCAATAAATAAAATTTATTGTGGATTTATTGGATAATTGTTTTCTCTAGCAGCACGTTAAAAATAAAAGAGGGAGTAACACTCCCAATCTGATTATCAGCTGTGATTATTCATGCATTAAGAAACTGCAGATAAAAGAACCACTAGGTGGCAGTGATCACAATGTATTGATTTGGAATTTACTTAAAGATATAAATTTTCTGTTTATACTCCGCCACGACAACCAAGTCAGTAGAGTTTACAATAAATCGTCAATACAAATATTTATCGTATTTAGTAGTCACGGGCTTGAACCCCGGTCCACTCAAGGAACGCGTGCTATGCACTCTCACTCCTGACTACTGGGCTATGTCAGGCCTAAAAATTTTTTTTTTTTTTTTTTTTTTCCAACTCAAGTTAAACTTTATATCACACATTGTAAATTACATGCCACAGTAATCATAATCAAAAGAAAAATGGTATATTACAACCAACATTCATTAAATAAGTGACACACTACAGTTTCCTTAAATAATTCTCAGTGAACAATAATAGTGCATGTTGTAGATACACTATATTAGAAATAAAACTCAAAGTAATAGTTAAAAGAAATTGCAGTCTGGCATTAGCATATGATAACAGAAGGATTCATAAACTTGTGATAAGGTAAAGAAAGGCAACTTTGCATTTTTTGTTATTTCACAGTAATGATCGAGTTAACTCAAAGCCATCATTAATATTGCACTAATTCAGTTCCTAGAAATGCTGCATTTAAAATACAGCTATTTTCTTTTCTTAATTTTATATTACACAAATAGTATTATATTAAAGGAGAACCTATCATGATGCATGTCCTCTTTGACCTACATATCCACTCCTGCTCACTGCAAAAATATGCAAATAAAAAACAGCATCTGATACAATAAATAATATCTTTAAAACAATATTAAAAATATATAATATAAATTGATCAACAGTTAATTTGAAACCAATTAAGTTTCAAAAAGAATAAATTAAAACCCAAAGTTGGGTACCTTCATGTCATAAATATTAATAACAAAAATATATTCAATTCAATAACCATTGTCTAGTGTACCCATTGGAGCACTGTTATTCAGGTTCTTACAAAATGCTTTAAAACATTCAAGTACAACTGAGCAAGCATAAATATCATTACGTCTGCAGATTACATGCACATGAAATTCTTGAAAAGCCTTTGGTATCATATTCAGCATGTCTTCTTTTTGCATACCGCATATATCCTCTGGATCAATGTTTGAGTAAAAAAAAACTGATTCTACTGGATTTCTCGTTTTCTTTCCCCAGTGAACAGGGATCACCTGAACTATAACATCATTCTCTACAACTTCCTTGTCTGTATGGCTCTTTCTTATGGAATGAAGACCAGGGCCAACCCCGGGGGCTCGCATTTGGTGAGTATGGGCTTGGCACACTCAGGGTCCTGAGCTGGATATCATCATTCTTCTCTTTCTTGGTGATTCCCTTCTACTTTTCTCTCTCTCTCTCTCTCTCTCTCTCTCCCCCCCCCCCTCTGGGTAATTCAGAATTTTTTTTTTTTTTTTTTTTTGCCTGGTGCAGCATAAGCCTTAGGCTTCCTTGCACCATATGGTTAATAATAATAATAATAATAATATTGATTAAAATCATTAAGATAGCTAACTATCTTTTTAAAAACTTTCGTTTCATTATTAATTTCCTGGTTGACTGTATCATCATCTAAGAAAACTTTTGTAGCCACATTTTTATACAGCATAGCTTTTTGCTGATCTAACCCCGAAATTAATCTTACTACATCTTTTAGTTCTTCCTGTGTAGTATATTTTAGGCTGCTTATGACAACAGGATCTGTTAATATACAATACTTTTTCATATTATGTATAAATTCTTCTCCTCTTTCCTTATTATATGCATACTGAGCTGCTTTACTACTCCATTCTGATAAATATAAAGGAGACCCATGTGGTCCTAAGATTCCATCAGCTTTTTTTAGAACATCACATATCATTTTATGAATCAAAACAATTACTCGATGCTGGTAGGCAGTACGATGTAACATGCATCTAGTTTGGAACATACTGTAAATATTAGAGGCTACTTTATCCCGAAAGCATATTTTTTTCTTTCCTCTGACATCAATGACTCTTGCACAGAGCATTAAACGTTCATAATTAAAGCTACAGTTAAAACCTAAATAATGGCAGTCTCTCATAAAGTAATCCCACTTATCCACATCCAGTCCTGATTCCTCATTGTTAACAACTTGAAAAAGAAACTCTCTGTCATTTTTCTCAGTCTCCTTTGATCCACTTATTAACTTCTTGATAAAGATAAATTCATCCTCATCAATACCGCAGTGAAGAAAAACAGGGAGCAAGGAATTTTCTTCAACAAGATAGTCAAACATTGAAAGGGAAACATCTTCATGCTTCCATATACTTTTGCCTTTTTGGCTACAGTTTTGGCTACAGAACGTTTCCCATACGTGCAAAAATGGCCCATGCCCTAAATCATGACATAAACCTGCTATCTCAACACACAACATCTCCTTATCGGTGATTCTCAGTTCCTTTTATAACTACCATCAGGGATAAAGGAAAGGTAATCACACGAGAAGTCCAACAGGCCTTTTAATCCCAACGCGTTTACAGACTGCTGCATTTCAAAAACTGTTAATCTCTGTATACCCCTCTCCTAAAATGCTATTTTTGGGTAGATACCTACTTTACTTTGCCTCAATAGCATCAGCAGCAAATATTCTTGCATCCCTTTTGTTTAAGCATTATCCCATACCTGTAAAAACACCATCTCATTAACAAGCACAGACCATAGTGAGAAAAATTCTATCCCATCAGCCTTGTATAATCTCTTCAAGGCCAAATTGATTGATGGGGCTCTCACCTTGCACTGCCCCTAGTGTTTCTGGGCATAATTCTAGGTTAGTCTTTTTCTCAAAGTTGCCCTATACTTGTTGAAAATCCTCAGATTGCCTATTATTAATACCATTAATATCAAATGGAAAGGGATGATTGCTGGATTAGGTACTTTTAAAATGTGCTTTCATCTAGAAGAGAGCAATTGAGTTTTGGAACAAACTTACACCTGTTGTGGAAATCTGTAATTTGAATACAATTCTGGAATGAGTAAACAAAATATTAGGGGGATGGACAAATGCAATGGTAATTTTTTTTTTTTTTTTGGCTGATGCTCTGTAACTTTGCATCCTTGCATCTTTTGTCACTGTTAATACTACTATTGTGCATAAACTTCTCTATTATTCTCTTTTACTGTTTTCATAATTGCTGTTTCTGTTAGATGGAACCATTATCCGCCGCAGTTTGAGAAAACGGAAGCAGGCACAAACTTTGAAGGGTAAGTTCTAATTCTAGATAAATGTCTATTTAATATATATATATTTTAAAATACAACATAGTTATAACTTCTGCAGGTTGTTCCTTTGAATTCCTGTGTGATGACTGAAGAACACTGGTTAGAAAAGCATGTTTGTTTCCACCTGCTGAAATTTCATCACATCAGGAACGGAGTTCCATTCGAAGTTTGAAAAGCAATAAAGAGAAAGGTACTATTTCAATGCAGGTGTTGAAATAGTTTGAGAAAATAATTCTATACTTTGTTATGTTTTTCCTGTTGTGACTGTTTTAGTGGTTCTACCACTTTTGTCCCATAAGTGATAGAATCTGATGATGTCAACAGAAAAGCACAACAGAGTGTAGTGTTATTATATCAAACTACTGTTGGACCACTATATAATGAAATTAATCATTCACTTGAAAAAATTCGTTAAACAGAAATTTGGTTATAAAGAAATATGACCTTTTCAACAATGAAAAATACTGTAATTCAGAATTAAGAAATATAGTAAAAGATGGGAAATAAATCAGAAATAAGTGGGAATGAATAAATTTTCTAACATTTTAAAGCAATTAATTTATTAATTCATTACATATTAAGAAATGACTACTTACATGATGCTCACGATATATTAGTACAATTTTAAGAATTATTTCTTAAAATATATGGTTATTTTTTGTTGTACACTGGATAACAATGTATATTATTGATAAAAATGTTTGCAAAATATAATATATATATTTTAGAATATATTTGAAGAATATATTTTCTGCCACATTTTCTTCACACTGAAGGCCTCGATGCAAAGTTTCAAATGCTGCTAACATTTCATATTTGGAAGCATTGCCCTCATTTTCATCCAACTCATTGTTATTGTCACTAGTTCTTTGAATACTCTCCAAAATGTTGGAGTCACTCGGATATTCAGCTACTATGACATCATTATAGAGCGAATATCATCTTTTAAGGGCACAAAAGGTGATATAGTTGTACACGTTGGCACTAATAATATTAAGAGTAGGAGACCGGCAGAATTACTTAACAAGTACAGGTAACTGTTGAACAGAAGCCGAGAATTAGGGTTGAATTTGAAAGTGTCTGCAATTCTGCCCAGACACGATAGGAGGGAGTATATGATGAGAGCCTTGTCGATCAATTCGGCCCTGGAAAGATTGTGCAAGACTCAAGGGGCAGAATTTTTTTCAGCCTGGTCTGTGCTTGTTAACAGGAGAGATTGCTTCTACAGGGATGGGATACACTTAAATAGAAAGGGTGCAAGAATATTTGCTGATGCTATCGAGGCAGTGTTAGGTGGGTCGGAAAACTGCTAGCTTGGGGGGGGAGACAAAGACCAATAGATTTACAGTAGCCACTGGCAGAGGTGAAAGAGATTCTTGCACTGCTTCTATTAGAATGAGCAGAAGCCTGAAAAACAAGAAGCATGGTATTTCAGAGACTGCTGGGAGCCATTGCAGTACAAGTAAACACATGGGTTGTGTTAGGGTAGCTAAGAATAGAAACAGGTGCAGGTATACTTGCATGTACATTAATGCTAGGAGTTTAGTAAATAAATTTGATGAATTTTAGGTATTGCTCAAAACATCAAAGGCAGATATTGTTGTGATATCAGAAATGTGGTGTCACACAGATATAAGGGATGCAGAACTGCAATTTGGGGAGTACAACGTCTACAGAAAGGATAGACAGGATAGGAAGGGGGGAGGGGTTATGCTATTAGTTAAGAAACACATAAAAACCAAGGAAGTGAAGCCAGTCGACATCGCTGGACAGTGCAGTGTTGAGTCAGTTTGGTGTGACATAAGCATTAGCATTAGTAGAGGCATTTGATGCAAGAAAGCAAGCTTATGCAGCATCAGCCAAAAAAAAAAAAAAAAAAAAAAACCACTTCCATTTCACCCCTCTGTTCGTTCAAAATACCTGTCCAGCTGAGCCTTAAACTTATTTAGGCTATCAACCTCCACCACAAGGGATGGAAGTCTGTTCCACCAACCAACCACGCGCTGGCTAAAGGCAAATTTCCGCACGTCTATCCTACATCTGTCTTTCCTCAATTTGAATTTATGCCCTCTCAGGTGATTTTTCTGAGCTAGAGGAAGAATCCCATCAGCATTGAGCATGCTTAAACCATTCAAGGCTTTATACACCTCTATCAGATCACCTCGCTGGTGCCTAGTCTCCAGACACTGTAATTTGCAAAACTTAAGCCTTTCTTCGTAAGAGCACCCCTTTGTTCCATTCACTAATCTTGTTGCCCTTCTCTGTACTCGTTCCAGCAGCTCTACATCCTTCTTGAAATGAGGCCTCCAGACCTGTATACAGTACTCTAGGTGTGGCCTGACCATCGCCTTATACAATGGAATAATCACCTCCTTATCCCTGCTGGAAAAATTCCTGTATATCATTGACAATACTCCATGAGCTACTCTTGCAGCCCGTCTGCACTGCTCAGAGAACTTCATATCTGCCTGCACAACCACCCCCAAGTCCCTTTCATTCTCTACCACTGTCAGTGTTGTACCACAGAGTTGATACATTGCTCTGGGGTTGCTGTTTCCCATGTGTAGTACTTTACATTTGTCAATGTTAAACTTCATTTGCCACCTCTCAGCCCATCTGCTCAACCTTTCCAGATCCTGTTGCAGCAGCATAGTGTCAGTAGTGTCCTTGACAACCCTGCCAACCTTTGTATCGTCTGCAAACTTGGACATTAAGCCCGATATACCATCATCAATATCATTTATAAATACAGAAAACAATAATGGACCCAACACTGAGCCCTGAGGGACTCCACTAATAACATCAGTCCACGATGAGCAGTGTCCATTGATTACCACTCTCTGTCTTCTCCCCCTCAACCACCCCTTTATCCATAGCAGCAATTTGCCTCCAATGTCACACTGCTCCAATTTGTGTAGCAGTCTTCCATGTGCAACAGTATCAAAAGCCTTTCTAAGATCCAAGTATATAATATCAAAGTTATTCCCTGCATCCAGTTCTTTTGTGACTGCATCATAGTATCCAATCAAGTTGGTCAGGCAAGACTTCCCCTTAACAAAACCATGCTGTGTCTGAGATATAACTGAAGTCTTGTCTAAATGATCCTGCAGTGCTTCTTTAACCAGTGCCTCCATTAATTTTCCTGGAACAGATGTTAAGCTCACAGGTCTATAATTACTTGTGTCAGCCTTTGATCCTCCTTTGTGAATTGGGGTCACATTTGCACATTTCCAGTCTATGGGTACCTCCCCTGAGTCCAAGGAAGCTCTCATAATTATGGCTAAGGGTTTGCTTACTTCCTTTGCTGCCTCCTTTAATATAACTGGATAGATCCCATCCACCCCGGGTGCCTTTCTTGTGTTTATCTTCAACAGTTTCTCCTCCACTTTACTCCCAGTTATTTCAAGATTCTGTAGCTTACTGCTAGAGTTGAATACACCTCTGGCATTCCCCTCGCTGAATAACTCCTCATGTGTGAATGTCGATGCAAAATATTCATTTAGTTTGTTAGCTACCTGAGCAGGATCATCAACACTTGACCCATCAATATCAAGTGGACCAATCTGATTTATCCCCTTCCTTCTAGAGTTTACATAAGTAAAGAACTCTTTGCTGTTTTTCTTTGCATCCCTTGCCAAGGATTTCTCGTAATCTGCCTTCGCCTGCCTAACCTCCTTTGTAACTTGGTTGCATATCAACTTGTATCTATCATAGGCTTCTGTGTCATGTGTTAATTTGTATGTATCCCATGCATTTTTCTTCTCTGCCATATGCCTCATTAGTTCATCTGACATCCATTTTGGCCTAAACCTTGAACAATATTTCTTAGTTGGTATGTAAAGCCTAGTAGCTTCCAAGATAAGTTCTTTGAATGCTTCCCATTTTGAATTTGCTGTTGGTAACATCATCAGTTGGTCCCACTGTATAGAATTTAAATACTGTCTCAGTCCATCGTAGTCGCCTTTACGGAAGCAATAACCCTTCCCTTTACCCCTAATGGTAGTTACCTCTTTGAGTAAATCCCACTTCAGCACACTGTGATCACTGCCACCTAGTGGTTCATTTATCTGCAGATTCTTAATGCATGAAGAATCACTGCTGATAATCAAATCAAGAGTATTACTCCCTCTAGTTGCCTCCCGAACATGCTGATGTAGAAAACAATCATCCAATAAATTCACAAAAGCCCTGCTAGTGTGTGAGTAACCAGCCCCCAAAATCCAGTCAATATCTGGGAAATTAAAATCTCCCATTATAAGACACTCTGATTTACTGGCCCACTCTATTTCCCTGTACAGTTCCTTATTATACTCATCAGAGACATTAGGCCTATAGCACACTCCTACTCTCAATTTTGATCTCCCAATGTTTATGTCACACCAAACTGACTCCACACTGCACTGTCCAGCGATGTCGACTGGCTTCACTTCCTTGGTTTTTATGTATTTCTTAACTAATAGCATAACACCTCCCCCCTTCCTATCCTGTCTATCCTTTCTGTAGACGTTGTACTCCCCAAATTGCAGTTCCGCATCCCTTATATCTGTGTGACACCACGTCTCTAATATCCCAACAATATCTGCCTTCGATGTTTTGAGCAATACCTCAAATTTATCAAATTTATTTACTAAACTCCTATCATTGGTGTACACGCAAGTATTCCTGCACCTGTTTCTATTCTTAGCTACCCTAATACAACCCATGTGTTTACTTGTGCCGCAATGGCTCCCAGCAGTCTCTGAAATACCATGCATCTTGTTTTTCAGGCTTCTGCTCATTCTAATAGAAGCAGTGCAAGAATCTCTTTCACCTCTGCCAGTGGCTACTGTCAATCTATTGGTCTTTGTCTCCCCCCAAGCTAGCAGTTTTCCGACCCACCTAACACTGCCTCGATAGCATCAGCAAATATTCTTGCACCCTTTCTATTTAAGTGTATCCCATCCCTGTAGAAGCAATCTCTCCTGTTAACAAGTACAGTCCAGGCTGAAAAAAATTCTACCCCTTGAGCCTTGCACAATCTTTCCAGGGCCGAATTGATCGAAAAGGCTCTCATCATATACTCCCTCCTATCGTGTCTGGGCAGAATTGCAGACACTTTCAAATTCAACCCTAATTCTAATTCAAAATTGAGAGTAGGAGTGTGCTATAGGCCTAATGACTCTGATGAGTATAATAAGGAACTGTACAGGGAAATAGAGTGGACCAGTAAATCAGAGAGTCTTATAATGGGAGATTTTAATTTCCCAGATATTGACTTGAATTTGGGGGCTGGTTACTCACACACTAGCAGGGCTTTTGTGGATTTATTGGATGATTGTTTTCTACATCAGCATGTTTGGGAGGCAACTAGAGGGAGTAATACTCTTGATTTGATTATCAGCAGTGATTCTTCATGCATTAAGAATCTGCAGATAAATGAACCACTAGGTGGCAGTGATCACAGTGTGCTGAAGTGGGATTTACTCAAAGAGGTAACTACCATTAGGGGTAAAGGGAAGGGTTATTGCTTCCGTAAAGGCGACTACGATGGACTGAGACAGTATTTAAATTCTATACAGTGGGACCAACTGATGATGTTACCAACAGCAAATTCAAAATGGGAAGCATTCAAAGAACTTATCTTGGAAGCTACTAGGCTTTACATACCAACTAAGAAATATTGTTCAAGGTTTAGGCCAAAATGGATGTCAGATGAACTAATGAGGCATATGGCAGAGAAGAAAAATGCATGGGATACTTACAAATTAACACATGACACAGAAGCCTATGATAGATACAAGTTGATATGCAACCAAGTTACAAAGGAGGTTAGGCAGGCGAAGGCAGATTACGAGAAATCCTTGGCAAGGGATGCAAAGAAAAACAGCAAAGAGTTCTTTACTTATGTAAACTCTAGAAGGAAGGGGATGAATCAGATTGGTCCACTTGATATTGATGGGTCAACTGTTGATGATCCTGCTCAGGTAGCTAACAAACTAAATGAATATTTTGCATCGACATTCACACATGAGGAGTTATTCAGCAAGGGGAATGCCAGAGGTGTATTCAACTCTAGCAGTAAGCTACAGAATCTTAAAATAACTGGGAGTAAAGTGGAGGAGAAACTGTTGAAGATAAACACAAGAAAGGCATCCGGGGTGGATGGGATCTATCCAGTTATATTAAAGGAGGCAGCAAAGGAAGTAAGCAAACCCTTAGCCATAATTATGAGAGCTTCCTTGGACTCAGGGGAGGTACCCATAGACTAGAAATGTGCAAATGTGACCCCAATTCACAAAGGAGGATCAAAGGCTGACACAAGTAATTATAGACCTGTGAGCTTAACTTCTGTTCCAGGAAAATTAATGGAGGCACTGGTTAAAGAAGCACTGCAGGATCATTTAGACAAGACTTCAGTTATAGCTCAGACACAGCATGGTTTTGTTAAGGGGAAGTCTTGCCTGACCAACTTGATTGGAAACTATGATGCAGTCACAAAAGAACTGGATGCAGGGAATAACTTTGATATTATATACTTCGATCTTAGAAAGGCTTTTGATGCTGTTGCACATGGAAGACTGCTACACAAATTGGAGCAGTGTGACATTGGAGGCAAATTGCTGCTATGGATAAAGGGGTGGTTGAGGGGGAGAAGACAGAGAGTGGTAATCAATGGACACTGCTCATCATGGACTAATGTTATTAGTGGAGTCCCTCAGCGCTCAGTGTTGGGTCCATTATTGTTTTCTGTATTTATAAATGATATTGATGATGGTATATCAAGCTTAATGTCCAAGTTTGCAGACAATACAAAAGTTGGCAGGGTTGTCAAGGACACTACTGACACTATGCTGCTGCAACTGGATCTGGAAAGGTTGAGCAGATGGGCTGAGAGGTGGCAAATGAAGTTTAACATTGACAAATGCAAAGTACTACACATGGGAAACAGCAACCCCAGAGCAACGTATCAACTCTGTGGTACTACACTGACAGTGGTAGAGAATGAAAGGGACTTGGGGGTGGTTGTGCAGGCAGATATGAAGTTCTCTGAGCAGTGCAGACGGGCTGCAAGAGTAGCTCATGGTGTATTGTCAATAATATACAGGAATTTTTACAGCAGGGATAAGGAGGTGATTATTCCATTGTATAAGGCAATGGTCAGGCCACACCTAGAGTACTGTATACAGGTCTGGAGGCCTCATTTCAAGAAGGATGTAGAGCTGCTGGAACAAGTACAGAGAAGGGCAACAAGGTTAGTGAATGGAACAAAGGGGTGCTCTTACGAAGAAAGGCTTAAGTTTTGCAAATTACAGTGTCTGGAGACTAGGCACCAGCGAGGTGATCTGATAGAGGTATATAAAGCCTTGAATGGTTTAAGCATGCTCAATGCTGTTGGGATTCTTCCTCTTGCTCAGAAAAATCACCTGAGAGGGCATAAATTCAAATTGAGGAAAGACAGATGTAGGATAGACGTGCGGAAATTTGCCTTTAGCCAGCGGGTGGTTGGTTGATGGAACAGACTTCCATCCCTTGTGGTGGAGGTTGATAGCCTAAATAAGTTTAAGGCTCAGCTGGACAGGTGTTTTGAACAAACAGATGGGTGAAGTGGAAGTGGGTTTTTTTTTTTTTTTGGCTGATCGTGCATAAGCTTGCTTTCTTGCATCAAATGCCTCTACTAATGCTAATGCTAATTATCAATTACGAAAAATTCATCATGAACGATTTCTCCACTGATCAAACCACTCGCTTGGAGGTTTGATGTTTGTAGGTTCTGCAAGATACTGAGCAATCTTTCCAAGATTGCTCAGTATCTTGGAGTAGTTCATCTTCATCTCTCTCTCTCTCTCTCTCTCTCTCTCTCTCTCTCTCTCTCTCTCTCTCTCTCTCTCTCTCTCTCTCTCTCTCTCTATCTTATTGCTGTTAATTGGCATTTTAGCAAAACCTGCTTTTGCAGAACAGTTCTAATTGTTGTTACCATCACATCTTGGCTCCACAATTTTGGGAACTCTGATATGCACATCCACAAATCTATAACAGAATCTATAAATTGGTTGGTTTCTATTCTTGGTATAATTTTTTTCAGTATGTGCCTTTGGTAATGCATTTTTAAATTCTTGATAATGTCATGGTCCATTGGCTGCATTGTTTATATGAGATATTCCTAGGAAGAAAACAAGCTTCACACTTGTAAGTTTTGAAATTACCAAGTGAAGATTGCCAGGGCAATTATTGACAACCACTGTAATTTTTTCTGTTTTCTTTCATCATCTTTCTATCGAAATTTGACATCTGGTCATCCAAGATTTTTTTCTAGTAGTTGTAGTCCAACTCTAACATCTTTAATCCTTTGAAATATCAGAGTTGTTTACTTTTGCTTATTGCCAAAAGCTTCGGTTTTTCATTACTAGCTATATTTGCACCAATGAAGACTATAATTTTCTCCTCACTGTTTTACCACCTAAGCATTTAACACCTTTATAAGTTAGTGTCTCATTCGACAAACATTTAAAAGCAAACCTGTTTCACGAGCATTGGTTGAATATGTCTTTGGGCTCGTAGTCCATAATTTTTTTTTAAAAACTTTTGTTTTCCAATGGGTACAGTCTTCTTTCATTGCAACTCCACTTTCATCAGAAATAAGTTTTTCGAGTAAGCCATGGCACTTTTTTAAATTCGTTCAACCAACCAGAACAGGCTTGGAATGTTTTATACCCAAGAAAATGTGAGTTTTATTATTAATGGCCCTGATACTAGCATATTTTGGTCTCGAATCAGCTTCACCCACTTAAAATTGGCTTCATCTACATCTTCATAATTTCACACACATCTGACTGGATCCCGTTTCCTCAAACAGAATGGCTGACACTACTGGCAGGGATACCAAATTTTAAAGCAATTTCCTTTTTTTTTTTTTTTTTTTTTAAATACCTTGATCTACACTATTAACCACTTTTTTAACCACTTTTTCACTACACTCAAGGATTTCCTCTTAGACATTGTAACGTTACTTGCACAGCACCTAAAACAAATCTGACTTAGGGACCACTTGTATCTACCGCGTAAACAGAGACAGTTGAAATTTAGTTAAAGTGTGGATTACTCATTGCTGCCAAACAAAAGATACATTTCCAGGATAAAGGCAAGTCACTGTCATAATTCTCTAATAGGGTGCTTACGTTTAGAAAACAGGTTGATTAGAGCCAGTGTCCGCATTGGGAATTTGCCTGAAACCTGCCTTTCAGTTTTTAAAAATAACAGACTCTTCTTCTGGTGATGTTATTTGATTAAAAATGATATTAGTTTATTTCATGTTAACTAGTGGATACACTTCTAAAGTGCACAACTTCCAAGCTCTGTCACTGGAAAAAAAATAAATAAAATGTCGCCAGATAGTCATGACCGAAAAAATCTGTGCTATCCCCAAGTAAGATTATCCACATCGTGTATTTAGTCAAACTGGCATCATGATGTGAGAGAAAATTCAACTAATTGTGGAAGATCTGTTATGTTCTTTTCTTCAGAGATAGGCATAAATCTTCTCTTATTCTCCCTAAATACTGTTTAGCAAATTTCTCAAGTAATGCTGATTCTCTCTGTGACTTGGGAATAATTCCTTTAGACATTGCATCATCAACACAAATGAAGCAATATTTAGAGCATTAGGCCTCATTAAAAGGCACCAACATTTAATTGTCCAAAACCATTTCTACATTATCACCCTGTACAACGCTTTGGTTCTGCCTGCCACCTCAATTACACATCTATAATGTGGAATCCATGCCAACATTGCTTGATCAGAGAGGCAGAGAATCTTCAGGAGGCAATAATAAATCACCATCTACAGAAATGGGATTATCTTGGATAGAATTGGGTATGAGGTTATTCATTTGTTGGAAAAGATTTTGCAGCTCCAGCAAATACTAAGTGTTTGATAATTTTTTCCCATTTTATTGACTTAATTGTCATATTAATTTATTTTTATGAAGTAGCTTTATAATCCAAGTCATGCTCCTTCGTTTATATTGAATTTAGATTGAGATTCTGTAGGTTACTATTTAGTATCCGTAGAATATTGTACCGTTAGAAACTTGCCACCATTGTTATAGTATATTAGATCTATGTGGAATAGCATAACATATATCATGAACTTGATAGCATAAGGTATAATGTAAAAGTAAATAGCTTAATACTTACCACTGTATTAGGAATCTGTTAGCTTAGTATAGCATTGTTGTTTATCAATTTAATTATATTAAAACAGAAATCATGCACCAGACTAGTGCAGCACACCAACGAGCACAAAATGGCAGAAGTGCTGTGGCTGAGGGCAGAACCGAAGGGAGCAATTCACCAATGCATCTCAGTCTAAAAATATGTGCAAAATGTGAAATGTTTGTGGACCTTACTGGGACAGGAAATGAGCTAGCCAAGGAGAATGTCATTGTGTGTGCTAGATGCAGAGAGTGTAAAGAAATTAGGTGCCAGTCAGCATTCTGATGGGTGTCTATGAGAGTTTGACCTGCAGGATAAATGTCTTTGAAGGAATTAAAATGGGAGTACCCATCAAATTCTCAGCTTCCCAACTAAACGCCAAAGCTCACTCTTGTGCATCAGGCAGCACAGCGGCAATCTTCGGGGCAGAATGCGTTGGTCCCACAGGAGCTAGTTATTATTAATAATTAGTAGTAGCTGTATAGGCATGGGATACAAGAAAACAAGTTTGAGTAACATCAGCCAAAAAAGAAAAAAAAGACACATTTCACTCATCCATTCCCTCTAAACATTTGTCCAGTTACTTCTTGAATTTATTTTAGCTATCAACTTCCATAAAGACATATGGAAGTTTGTTCCAGCGATCAACTACCCTCTGGCTAAAGGCAAATTTCCGCACATCAATTCTACAACTGTCTTACCACAATTTCAATTTATGCCCATTCAGGTTCGTAATCTGAGCAAGGGGATGAATTCCATCAGAATTCAGCCTGCTTAACCCATTCAAGGCCTTATACACTACAATCAGATCACCTCTCAGGTGCCTAGACTCCAAATGCTTCAATTTGCAGAATTTATGCATTTCTTCATAAGAGGACCCCTTTGTCCCCTCACCAACCTTGTAGCCCTTCTGTGTACTCCCTCAAGCACCTCTACATCCTTCCTAAAATGAGGCTTTGAGACCTGTGCACAGTACTCAAGGCATGGCCTGACCATTGCCTTATACAAAGGGATAATCACCTCTTTTTCCCTACTAGCAAAATTTCTGTATATCAATAACACCACCCCATGACCTGCTCTGGCAGGTCTCTCTGCACTGCTCAGAAAACTTCATATCTGACTGCAAAATTACTTCCAGATCTTTTTCATTTTCTAGCACCCTAAGTGTAGTACCACACAGTTGGTACATTTCTCTTAGTTTATTGCTACCCATATGCAGTACTTTGCATTTATCAATGTTAAACCTGAGTTGCCACTACTCAGCCCATCTGCCAAACATTTCTAGATCCTTTTGCAGTAGCACACTGCCATTACTGTCATTAACAACCCTGCCAACGTTAGTATCATCTGCAAACTTGGAAATGAAGCCTGATATATCTTCATCAATATCATGATAAATATACAAAACAGCAGTGGGCCCAACACCGAAACCTAGGGGACTCCACTAATAACATTAGTCCACGAAGAGCAGCATCGACTGATACATTGTAGCAACTTGCCCTTAACACCATACTGCTCCAATTTGTACAGTCTTCCATGTGCAACAGTATCAAAAGCTTTTCAGAAATCTAAGTATATGATATAAAAATTATTTGTTGCATCCAGTTCCTTTGTAACCACATCATAGTATCCAATTAAATTTGTCAGACGACACTTTTCCTTAAAAAACCCATGATGTCTCTGAAATATTACTGCAATCTTGGCTAGATGATCCTGCAATGCTTCTTTAATCAGTGACTCCATTATTTTCCCCAGTACAGAAGTTAAACTAACAGGTCTGTAATAACTTGAGGCACCCTTCGATCCCCCTTTGTGAATTGGGGATAAATTTAAATATCTCCATTACGTGGGGACTTCCCCTGAGTCCAAGGATGCTCTCATAAGTATGGCTAAGGCTTTGCTTACTTCCTGTGTGTCCACCTTTAATATAACTGGATAGATCCCATCCACTCTAAGATAACTTTCTTATGTTTAACTTCAACAATTTCTCCTACACTTTGCTCTCAGTTATTAAAAAATCACTTAGCCCCCGGTTAGAGTTTAATAAGCTTCTGTCCTCCATTTCCCTATAGAATTTCTCATGTGTGACTGTAGGTGCATATTACTCATTCAGTTTGTCAGCTATCTGGGCAGGATCATCAACAGTTGAACCATCAATATCAAATGGACCAATCTGATTCATCTCGTTCCTCCTAGAGAATAACAAGTAAAGAAGTCCTTGCTGTTTTCTTAGCATTCTTTGCCAAAAATTTCTCATAATCTGCCTTTGCTTGCTTAACCTCCTTTGTGGCTTGATTACAGACTAGCTTATATCTGTGATAGGCTTCTGTGTCACCTGATAATTAATATGCATCCTTATATGCATCCCATGCATTTTTCTTCTCTACCACGAGTCTCATTAGTTCATCTGACATTCATTTAGGCCTAAACGTGGAACAATATTTGTTATTCGTAGGAAAAGCCTAGTAGCTTCCATGATTAATTCCCTGAATGCTTACCATTTAGAATTTGCTGATGGTAACATCAGTTGGTCCCACTGTATAGAATTTAAAAACTGTCTGAGACCACTGTAATCACCTTTGCAAAAGCAAAAACCTTCCATTTACCCCTGTTGATAGTAATATCCTTATGTAAATGTTGCATCAGTACACTGTGATCACTGCCACCCAGTGGTTCCTTTACTTGCAAATTCTTAATGAACAAATAACCACTGCTGATAAGCAGATCAAGAGTATTAGTTTCTCTGGTTTCCTCTTGGACATGCTGCTGCAGAACACAATCATCCAATAAATCCACAAAAGTCTTGCTAGTGTGCGAGTGACCAATCCACAAGTTCTAGTCAATATCTGGGAAGTTGAAATCCCCCATTACTAGACATTCTGATTTACTGGCCCACTCTATTTCTCTGAAGAATCGTTTGCTATACCCATTAGAGTCATTAGGCATATAATACACTCCTATTCTCATTTTTGCTTTCTCAGTGCTTGTCACACCAAAGTAGGTGCCTCCGTAGCCAGGTGGGAAGGAGCAGCAGTGTGTAGCACACGCTTCTTGATTAGACCGGAGTTCAAGCCCGTCACAACCAAATACGGAGGATGCGGAACGGTCAGGGAATGACCACAGCATATCCCCGGAGCAATATGGCTTTAGTTGCTAATGCTCCTAAAAACCAAATAACAAAAACAAAACAAATCACGCCAAAGTGACTCAAAATTGCACTGTCCATCTATTTCAACTGGATGCACTTCCTTAGATTTTATGTGCTTCTTAACTAACAGCATAACTCCTCCTCCCTTCCTATCTTGTCTATCTTTTCTGTACACATTGTCCTTCCCAATTTCCATTTCTGCACTGCTTATATATCTGTGTGACACAATGTCTCTGATATCCCAGCAATGTCCGATGATCCTTGCCCAATCTCTCCAGTGCCAAATTGATTGACAAGGTTCTCATCACATACTCCCTCCTATCGTTTCTGGGCAGAAATGCAGATGTTATGCTGTTAGTTAAGAAGTTGCTGTTACTCAGGGATTATGTTGTTTCTGAGGAAGTGCATGCAGTTGACATAGATGGACAGTGCAATGTTGAGTCAGTTTCGGGTGACCTGAGCACTGGGAAAATGAAAATGAGATTAGGAGGGTGTTATAGGTCTAATGAGTACAACGAACAATTGCTAATAGGAGAGACTGCTTTTAAAAGGAATTGGATAGAAATTGGATAGGATTAAATAGAAAATGTTCAAGAACATATGCTGATGCTATTGAGGCAGTGTTAAGTCGGTCAGCAAACTTCTAGCTTGGGTGTATACACTAATAGATTGACAGTGCCATTACCAGAGGTGAAAGCACTGGGAAATATATTGTGCAAAAAAGAATAGGTGGAATAGGTCCAAGATATGTCTACCTGGGACAGAAGATGATGACAATGTACAACAGATATCATTGTTTAAGGGCACAAAATGGGATATTGTTGTAGGCAATATCCCATTTTGGTACAATGGCACAAATGACAATTGTACGAAATCTGCGGACTTACTTAACAAGTGCAAGTCAATGTTGGAAAAAAAAAGTCACGAGTTTGAATTTGAGAGTGTCTGCAATTCTGCTCATACATTACTTCTACAGGAATGGGATACACTTAAATAGAAAGTGTGCAAGATTATTTGCTGATGCTATTGAGGTAGTGTTAGGTGGATCAGAAAACTACTTTTCTTGGGAGTATAAACAGACTAATATATTAACAGTACCACTGGCAGAGGTGAAAGTCATTCTTGCATTTATTCTATTGGAATGAGTAGCAGCCTGGACAACAATGTGCTATGTATTTCAAGGACAGCTAGGTTCCATTGTGAAATAACTAAATACATGGGCTGTGTTAGGGTAACTAAGAGTAAGAACAGATGCATGCATACTTGCATGTAAACCAATGCTAGGAGTTTAGTAAATAAATTTTATGAATTTGAGGTCAAGATATCAAAGGAAGATATTTTTGGGATATCAGAGACCTTGTGTCACACAGATATAAGGAACACAGAATTGGAATATGGTTAGTACATTGTGTACAGAAAGGAGAAACAGGATAATAAGGGAGGAGTAATGAATCTGTTTGGTGTGACATAAGCACTAGGAAAGCAAAACTGAGAGTAATTGAGTGTTATAGGCCTCATGACTCTGATGAGTACAATGAACAACTGTACAGAGAAATAGAGTGGATCAAAAAATCATATTGTCTTATAATAGGCAATTTTAAGTTCCGAGATATTGACTGGAACATATGGGTTGGTCACCTGTGCACTAGCAGGAATTTAGTGGATTTATTGGATGATTATTTTCTACAGCAGAATGTTCCAGAGGCAACCAGAGGGAGAAATACTCTTGATCTGATTATCAGCATTGATGATTCATGCATTAAGAATCTGCAGATAAAGGAACCACTAGGTGGCAGTGATCACATTGTGCTAATTTGGAATTTACTCAAAGAGGTAACTACCATCAGGGGTAAAGGGAAAGGTTATTGCTTTCATAAAGGTTGCTACAGTGGTCTCAGACAGTTCTTAAATTCTATACATTGGGACCAACTGATGAGGTTATCAACAGGAAATTCAAAAGGGGGAAGCATCCAAAGAATTAATCGTGGAAGCTACTAGGCTTTTCATAACAACTAAGAAATATTGTTCAAGATTTAGGTCTAAATGCTGATATCAGCTGAACTAATGAGGCTTGTGCAAGAGAAGAAAGATGCTTGGGATACATATAAATTATCAGGCGACAGAAAAGCTCAGGGCAGATATAAGCTAGTCTGTAATCAAGTCACAAAGCAGGTTTGATGACAGGTGAAGCCGATTACAAGAAATTCCTGGTAAAAGATAGCATTGGCATTAGTTTAGGTTTGGTTTTTAATGGCGCATTGGCAGCTAAGGCCATAATGCGCCAAGTCAAATTAGCATTAGTAGAGGCATATGATGCAATAAAGCAAGCTTATGCACACTCAAAAAAAAAAAAAAAAAAAAAAAAAGAATGCTCCCATTTCATCCCTCCATTTGTTCCAAATGCCTGTGTACCTCAGCCTTAAATTTATTTAGGCTATTAGCTACTACAACAAAAGATGGAAGCCTGTTCCACCAATCAACTACCTGCTGACTAAAGGCAAACTTCCGCATATCTATCCTACAACTGTCTTTCCTCAATTTGAATTTATACCCTCTCAGGTGATTATTTTGAGCAAGAGGAAGAATTCCATAAGCATTGAGCATGCACAAACCATTTAAGAATTTATACACCTCAATCAGATCCCCTCACTGGTGATTGGTCTTCTTAAAATGAGGCCTCCAAACTTTTATACAGTACTAAAGGTGTGGCCTGACCATTGCCTTATACATGGGGATAATCACCTCCTTATCCCTGCTATAAAAATCCCTGTATATCATTGACAAGATGCCATGAGCTACTCTTGCAGACTGTCTGCACTGCTCAGAAAACTTTATATCTGCCTACACAAGAAGTAATGAGGCAGAGAATAAAAATGAAAAGAATAGAATGAAAAAAAGTAGAGAAGGAAAAGGACCCTAGGTCCTTTTCCTTCTCTACCACTGTAAGTGTAGTACCACAGAGTTGATACATTACTCTGGGCTTACTACTTCCCATATGTAGTACTTTACATTTGTCAAGAGCCATATACACTCAGTCAGATTTTATCCGACAATGACCATGTGTCTGCTATTTTTAGCTTTTTTAAATCAAAAAACAGGTTTTTACTTGTATTTAAAATTTATATGTTATTGTTATTTCTTTATTGATTTATTTTTTTTTTTAAATATTTGTTATTATATATCTGGACATGGTGGCCTAACTAATTAGGTCACTGAGAGGTTAAATTTTTATATATTACCTGGTTTTGGCACATTATAGATTTAGTTGCTAATGCGCCAATAGAAACCAAACCAAACCAAAGATTTGTCAATGTTAAACTTCATTCGAACCTCTCAGCCCATCTGCTCAACTTTTCTAGATCATGTTGCATCAGCATACTGTCATTAGTGTCCTTAACAACCTTGCCAACCTCCATATCATCTGCAAACTTGGACATTAAGTCTGATATACCATCAGCAATATTATTTATAAATACAGAAAACAACAATGGACCCAACACTGAACCCTGAGGGACTCCACTAATAACATTAGTCCCCGAAGAGCAGTGTCCACTGATTATCACTCTCTGTCTTCTCCCACTCAGCCATCCCTTTATTCATAGCAGCAATTTGTCTCCAATGCCACACTGCTCCAATTTGTGCAGCAGTCTTCCATGTGCAACAGTATCAAAAGCCAATTAAGATCCAAATACATGATATCAAAGTTATTCCCTGCATCCAGTTCCTTTGTGACCTCATCATAGTATCCAATCAAATTGGTCAGACAAGACTTTCTAATACTTTGTCCAAGCTATAACTGAAGTCTTGTCTAGATGATCCTGCAGTGCTTCTTTAACGAGTACATCCATTAATTTCCCTGGAGCAGAGGTTAAACTAACAGGTCTATAATTACTTGTGTTGCCCTTTGATCCTCCTTTGTTGATTGGGGTCGCATTTGCACATTTCCAGTCCATGGGCCCTCCCCTGAGTCCAAAGAAGCTCTCATAACTATGGCTAAGGATTTGCTTACTTCCTTTGCTGCCTCTTTTAATATAACTGGATAGATTCCATCCACTCCATGTGCCTTTCTTATGTTTATCTCCAACAATTTCTCCTCTACTTTTCTCTCAGTTATTACAAGATTATCTAGTTTACTGCAATAGTTTAATTCACCTCTGACATTCCCCTACCTGAATATCTCCTCATGTGTGAATGTAGATGCAAACTACTCATTTAGTTTGTTAGCCACCTGAACGGGATCATCAATAGTTGAACCATCAATATCCAGTGGACCAATCTGATTCATCCCTTTCCTTCTAGTGTTTACATAGGTAAAGAACTCTTTGCTGTTTTCCTTTGCATTCTTTGCCAACTATTTCTCATAATTTGCTTTTGCCTGCCTAATCTCCTTTCTGACTTGGGTACAGACCAGCTTATATCCATCATACGCTTCCATGTCACCCATTAATTTATATGTATCCGACATCCATTTAGGCCTAAACCTTGAACAATATTTCTTAGTTGGTATGAAAAGCCTAGTAGCTTCCAAGATTAATTCTTTGAATGCCTCCCATTTTGAATTTGCTGTTGGTAACATCATCAGTTGGTCCCATCATGTAGAATTTAAATGCTGTCTCAGATCACCAGTCACTTTTATGAAAGCAAAAACCCTTCCCTTTACCCTTGATGGTAGTTACCTTTTTGAGTATATCCCACTTCAGCACACTATTATCACTGCCACCTAGTAGTTCCTTTATCTGCAAATTCTTAATGCATGAAGAATCATTGCTGATAATCGGATCAAGAGTATTACTACCTATAATTGCCTCCCGAACATGCTGATGTAGAACACAGTCATTCAATAAATTCACAAAAGCCTTGCTAGTGTGTGAATGTCCTACCCACAAATTCCAGTTAATATCCAGGAAATTAAAATCCCCTATAAAAGACTGTGATTTATTGGCCCACTCTATTTCCCTGTACAGTTTCTTATTATACTCCTCAGAGTCATTAGGCCTATAACACACTCCTACTCTCAAGTTTGATTTCCCACTGCATATGTCACACCAAACAGACTCGACACTGCACTGTCCAGTGAATATTGACTGGCTGTACCTCCTTGGATTTTATGTGTTTCTTAACTAATAGCATAACCCGTCCTCCCTTCTTATCCTGTCTGTCCTCCCTGAACACATTTTTCTCCCCGAATTCCAGTTCTACATTCTTTATATCTGTGTGACACCACAATCTCTGATATCCCAACAATACTGCCTTTGATCTTTTGACCAACACCTCAATTTCATCAAATTTATTTACCAAACTCCTTTCATTGCTGTATATGCAAGTATACATGCACCTGTTCCTATTCTTAGCTACCCTAACGAAACCCATGTGTTTACTTTTACTGCAATGACTCCCAGCAGTCTCTGAAAATATCCTGTATCTTGTTTTCCAGGCTGCTGTTCATTCCAATAGAAGCACTGGAAGAATCACTTTCACCTCTGCCAGCGGCTACTGTTAATCTATTAGTCCTTGTATCCCCCCCCAAGGTAGCAGTTTTCCGACCCACCTAGCACTGCCTTGATAGCATCAGCAAATATTCTTGCATCCTTTCTATTTAATTGTATCCCATCCCTTAAGAACCAGTCTCTCCTTTCTAACAAGTATAGAGCAGGCTGAAAAAAATTCTACTCCTTTAGCCTTGCAAAATCTTTCCAGGGGCAAATTAATCAACAAGACTCTCATCATATACCCCCTCCTATCGTGTCTGGGCAGAATTGCAGACACTTTCAAATTCAACCCTAATTCACAGCTTTTTTCAAAAAAGAATTGGTGAGCTGTACTTTGTGAATTGGTGGGCTGTACTTGTTAAATAATTCCGCTGGTCTCCTACTCTTAATATCATTAGAGCCAATGTGTACAACAATATCAACCTTTCTGCTCTACAATGTAATCAATCTTTGTCCCTGGCAGACATATCCTGGTCCTGTTCCACCTATCCTTTTTACATACCATGTTCCACATTTCCCTGACAATAGAGTCCCCCACAACTACTAATTCTTGTGGGACCAGTGTATTCTGCCTTGGGGGTGTCCACTGTGTTGCATGATGATCAAGTGAAAGCTCTGGCATTGGTGTGGGCAGATGAGAGCTTGATGGGCCCCTCAATTTCGATCCTCTGAGGGCATCCACCATCTTTTTCAAGCTCTCATATGGGACCATAACAACACTGAGGTGTCGCCTTATTTTTTCACACTCCTTACATCCTGCACACACAGAGACATTCCCCTTATCAATATCATGTCCCATATCTAATTGCTCCAAAATATCAAACAAGCAGTGCATTTTAAGAACTCAGGCGGGCAGTTGCCTGCCGAATCAGGCAACTGCCCTCCTGAGTTCTTCCCTGAGCTACAGCACTCCCATTAGCTTGAGCTGTTTTTTTTTGCTGCTCTGGTCTGAGTCATGATTTCGATTCAATTTCAATAAAATTTTAATTTCAGTACAAAATTCTAAACCTAAACTTAAATCCCAATGCAGTTATAACACTATATATCTGTATATATTTTTTTCAGTATAGAGTATTATTTGTGAGTTTCATTATATAACTTCTATATCATGTTATGTATTAATTAATGATGTTACATTTGTAAAATCTAAGTCGTTATATGTATTTAGTTAAAAAGGTACAATTTAATTGACAATGAACTTTAACAAGATTAATAAATTTTACTGATTAATTGATAATATCATATATTATTCTATACTAAGCTAACGCTATCTAGTGCGGGATATAACATATCGTATAACAATGGCGGCAAGTTATGAATGGTGAATCTATGGACACTAAGTATTAATTAAGTTCCAAAATATTGCTATCTAAATTCAGAATAAATCAAGGATCTTGACTAGGTCTATAAGCTACTTATAGAAAATAATTTAATATAACAATTAAGTCAATAAAGCGGCTAAATACAGCTAAAACCTTTCCATTCGCCGAAGCTGCAAAACTTGTAAAACACTGGATTGAATACCCCTCCGATACTAAGTAATAACCAACAAATCTCTATCGAAATTAAAATTTAAACTAAGTGTCGTAACTAGGAATATAAAACTACTGTAGAAAATAAGTTAATATGGTAATTTATGTTAATAAAAAGGTGAAAATTCATCTGCACAAGGCTACTCTCGAATAGTTTTCCAAACAGTTGTCTTGCAATAAGTTGATGTGTTTCTCTTCGGTTATTGCTACCCATATACAGTACTTTGCATTTGTGAATGTTAAACTTCAGTTTGCACTTCTCAGCCTACTTTCCCAACTTATCTAGATCCTGTTGAAGTAGCATACTGTCTTTACTGTCATTAACAACCCTGCCAACCTTTGTATCATCTGCAAACTTGGACATTAAAACTGATATACCTTCATCAATATCACTGATAAATATACAATACAACAATTGGTCCAACACTGAACCCTGGGGAAATCCGCTAACAACATTTGTCCATGTAGAGTAGTGTACATTGATTACCACTGTAGCAAGTTACTCTTAATGCCATACCTCTCCAATTTGTACAGCAGTCTTCCATTTGCAACAGTATAAAAAGCTTTCCTGAAATCCAAGTGTATGATGTCAAAATTATTTTTGGCATTTAGTTCCTTTGTGACCACATCATAGTATCCAATCAAATTGGTCAGACAATACCTCCCTTTAACAAACCCATGCTGTGTCTTAACTATTACTGCATTCTTGTTTAGATGATCCTGCAATGCTTCTTTAACCAGTGATTCCATTATTTTCTGTGGAACACAAGTTAAACTAACGGGTCTGTAGTTTCTTATGTCACCTTT
Source organism: Mastigoproctus giganteus (assembly GCF_048544385.1). Taxonomy (NCBI): domain Eukaryota; kingdom Metazoa; phylum Arthropoda; class Arachnida; order Uropygi; family Thelyphonidae; genus Mastigoproctus; species Mastigoproctus giganteus. Next base: position 101,230,570 of record NC_143580.1, read on the forward strand.
TCAACCTCCTTTGTGAATTGTTGATAAATTTGCACACTTTCAGGCCATGGGGACCTCCCCTGAGTCCTAGGAAGTGCTCATAATTGTGGCTCAGTGTTGCTTACTTCCTTTCCTGCCTCCTTTAATATAACTGGATAGATCCCATCCGCTCCAGGTGCTTTCCTTATGTTTCACTTCAACAATTTCTTCTCCACTTTGCTCTCAGTTATTACAAAATCTCTTAGCTCCCTGTTAGCATAGTAGTAGTGGTGGTGGTGGCATGTGATGCAAGAAAGCAAATGAATGAGCTTATGCTGCATCAGCCAAAAAAAAAATTACAAAACAATCCCCTCTAAATGTTCGTCCGGTTCCTCCTAAAATTTTGTAACCTATCAACTTCCACAATGACAAATGGAAGTTTGTTCCAGCAATTAACCACCCGCTGGCTAAAGGCAAATTTCCGCACATCTGTTCTACACCTGTCCTTCCTCAATTTCAATTTATGCCCCCTTAGGTTCGTAATCTGAATAAGTGGAAGAATCCCGTCAGAATTCAACGTGCTCAACCCATTCAAGGCCTTACACCTCAATCAGATCACCTCGCAGGTGCCTAGTCTCCAGCCACTGCAATTTGCAGAACTTAAGCCTCTCTTGGTTAGAGTAACCCATCATTCCCCTCACCAATCTAGTTGCCCTTCTCTGTACACGCTCAAGCAAATCTACATCCTTCCTAAAATGAGGCCTCCAGACCTACACGTAGTACTCAAGGCATTGCCTGACAATTGCCTTATACAGAGGGACAATCAATTCCTTTTCCCTTTTAGAAAAATTACTGTGTATCATTGACAACTCCCCATGACCTGCCCTGGCAGCCTGTCTGCATTGCTCAGAAAACAACATATCTGACTACACAATTACTCCCAGGTCTTTTTCATTTTCTTTCACCTTAAGTGTAGTACCACACAGTTAGTATGCTTCTCTGGGATTACTTCTACCCATATGCAGTACTTTGCATTTGTCAATGTTAAACTTTAGTTGCCACATCTCAGCCCATCTGCCCAAATTTTCTAGATCCTGTTGCAGTAACACACTGCCATTACTGTCACTAACAACCCTGCCAACCTTTGTGTCATCTGCTTTGACACTAAGCCTGATATACATTCCTGACTATCATTGGTAAATATACTAAACAACAGTGGACCCAAGACTGAACCCTGTGGGGCTCCACTAATAACATTAGTCCACAAAGAGCAGCATCCATTGATAACCACCATCTGTCTTCTCCCACTCAACCCTCCTTTTATCCATTGTAGCAACTTACCCTTTACTCCCTCTAGTTGCCTATCGAAGCAACTTACCTATTACTCCCTCTAGTTGCCTCTCGAACATGTTGCTGTAGAAAACAGTCATTCAATAAATCCACAAAAGTCGTGCAGGTGTGTGAGTGACCAACCCACAAGTTCCAGTCAATATCTGGAAAGTTAAAATCCCCCATTATAAGACATTTTGATTTACTGGCCCATTCTATTTCCCTGCTCAATTGCTCATTATAGTCATCAGATTCATTAGGCTTATAACACACACCTACTCTTATTTTTCCTTTCTCAGTGTTTATTTCACACCAAACAGACTCAACACTGCATTGTCCACCATCAATTGGATGCACTTGTTTAGATTTTGTGTTTCTTAACTAACAGCAGAACCCCTGCTCCCTTCCTGTCCTGTCTATCCTTCCTGTACAGATTGTCTTCCCCAAATTCCAATTCTGCACTGCTTATATCTGTGTGACACCACATTTCTGATATCCCAACAGTATCTGCCTTTCATGTCTTGACTAGCACTTCAAGCTATTCACATTTATTAACTATACTCCTAGCATTGGTATAAATGCAAGTATACATGCACCTGTTCCTAATCTTAGTTACCATTACACAGCTCATGTATTTATTTGTTCCAGTATGACTGCCGACAATCCTGGAAATCTCCATTACCTTGCTTTCCAGGCTTCTGCTCATTCTAATAGAAGCAGTGAAAGAATCACTTTTGCCTCTACCTGCGGCCACTGTTAACTTTGTAGTCTGTGTTTCCCCCATGCTAGCAGTTTTCCGACCCACCTAACACCGCATCAGTAGCATCAACAAATATTCTTGCACCCTTTCTATTTAAGTGTACCCCATCCCTGTAGAAGCAGTCTCTCCTGTCAACAAGCACAGGCCATGCTGAAAAGATTCTACCCCTTGAGCCTTGCACAATGTCTCTCGGGCCAAATTGATCGACAAGACTCTCATCATATACTCCCTTCTGTGCAGAATTGCAGACAATTTCACTTTCAACCCTAACTCACAATTTTTTTTCAACATTGACCTGTACTTGTTGAGTAAATCTGCAGATCTCTTACTCTTAATGTAATTGGTTCCAACATGTACAACAACATCACAACTTTTGTGCCCTTAAAAGATGAAAACTGCTCTAAAACGTCATCAACTTTTGCCCCTGGCGGACATACCCAGATGCAAAAAAGAAAAAAAACATACCAAGATGCAAAGAAAAGCCGCAAAGAGTTAGTTACTTATGAAAACCTTAGTAAGAAGGGAAGAATCAGTTTGGTCCTCTTAATATTGATGGCTAGACTGTTGATGATCCTGCTCGGGTAGCTGACAAACTGAATGAGTATTTTGCATCTGAAATCACACATGAGGAGGGATTCAGCGAAGGGAATGCCAGAAGTTTATCAAATTCTGGTAGGGATCTGAATGGTTTTGTAATAAGTGAGAGCAAACTGGAAGAGAAATTGTTGAAATTAAACATAAGGAAAGTACCTGGGGTGGATGGGATCTATCCAGTTATATTAAAGGAGGTGAACAAACCTTTAGACATAATTATGAGAGCATACTTGCATACTTGGACTCAGGGGAGGCCCCATTATGGATCTGTTAGCAGTAGCATGTAATTACAGATCTGTTAGCAGTAGCATGTAATTACAGATCTGTTAGCATTAGCATGTAATTACAGATCTGTTAGCATTAGCATTATCAAGGGCACATGATCCAAGAAAGCAAGCTTATATAGCAAAGCATCATCCAAAAAAAAAAAACACACAGACACGCACCCTTCTCATTTCACCCATCCCCTTGTTCCAAATGTTTTTATAGTTCTGCCTTGACTCTGTTTAAGCCATCAACTTCTACGACAGATGGAAGTTTGTTCCAGTTAGTTTAACTTTTGTTCTTGTGAAATTAATGGAGGCACTGTTTAAAAAAAGCACTGTAGAACCCTCTAGAAAATTCTGCATTTATTGTTCAGACATAGCATGTGCTTGTTTCTTGAGTTTGATTGGATACTATGTTGCGGCCACATGCATCATAGTATCAAATTTATGCAAAAAGGCAATTTTGATATTATATACTTAGATTTTAGGAAAGCTATTGATATTGTTGCACATGGAAGACAACTGTACAAATTGGAGCTGTATGACATTAAGGGCAAGTTGCTGCAATGGATAATAGGATGGTTGAGTGGGAGAAGACAGAGAGTGGTTATCAATGGACACTGCTCTTCATGGACTAATGTTTTTAGTGGAGTCCCCCAGAGTTTGGTTTTGAGCCCATTATTGTTTTCTGTATTTAATAATGATATTGATGAAGGTATATCAAGCTTTATATCCAAGTTTGCTGATGATACTAAGGTTGGCAGGGTTGTTAATGATGCTAATAACGGTATACTACTGCAAGATAGATCTACAAAAATTGAGCAGTGGATTGAGAGGTGGTAATTGAAGTTACTTAACAAATGTAAAGTACTTCATATGGGTAGCAGCATCTGCAGAGTAACACATTGTCTGTGTGGTACTACACTCTGGGTAGTGGAGAATAAAAAAGAACTGGTGGTAACTGTGCAGTCTGATATGATGTGTTCTAAGCCGTGCAGGCAATTTGCAAGAGTAGCTCATGGTGTCTTGTCAATGATATGCAGCAAGTTTTCTTGCAGGGATAGGGATTTGATTATCCCCTTGTGTAATGCAGTGGTCAGGCCACACCTTAAGCACTGTATAGAACTGTGGAGGCCTCATTTCAGGAAGGAAGTACAGCTGCTAGAACGAGTACAGAGATGGGCAATGAGTTAATGAATGGTGCAAAACATTGTTCTTATGAAGAAACGCCTACTTTCTCCAATTTAAGAAAAAATAGGCCAAATAGGTCTACTTTCCCAGGATTCATATTTAATGTAAACAATGTTATGGCACTGGGAAGAAATGGATTACATATAACAGGTTGAAGTTAAAACTCTGTTTAATAGATTGAAACAAATTCAAATAGGAACAAAAATAAAAAGATTAACCATATAGCTTTCGGACGGAGGGCGTCCTTGTTCAGTGCGATCATATTTGCAAAAGTACAGGATGTCATGTGCATGCTGTGGTGGTCATGTGAGGTGACACCACGTGCTACAGGTACAGGCAACAATTAGCTGTTGGAAGTGGAGGCTTGTGGTTGTAGCTGCACTGCAATGCTTGGGTATGCTGTCAGTGAGAACTTTTGTCAGCTAGGAGGATGGTTGCCTCAGTGATGGGATGATTGTGACTTCTTCTGTTCCGAAGGAATTGCTACAACACAAGATGTCGAGTGATGCCAACCAGACATGGTGATGGTAGTGATGGAATCAGTCAATAATCTTGATGTCACAGCATGGATCGATGTTGGGCTGGGTAGACCAGAAGTGCTCGGCAATTGCTGAGTGTCCACTTACGCCGAACGGATTGCTTTCTTGTGCTCAGACACCTGATTATTTATTCTTCTGCAGTTTCTCCAACTTAGCAGGTACAGTCACGTACAGCCAGTGCAGTCATGTATTTCATGGCAGGAAATATGTTACACTAAGCCACTTTGCAGGAGGGGGGGAAATCGGTGTCTTAATCCTAGAAACAAGGGATTGCAGTCTTCTGCCCGGAATTTATAAACATTTTATCCCCTGAGCCTCTAAGTCCCTAGAAAGTTGTTGCATCAGGTTCAAGTAGTAGGGGATTAAAGCAGTTGAGACAGAGTCATCACTAATTGTGGACCTGCGGGATTGAAAAATCCTTTAGATGAAGCTACTTTTTCTTTTTCGGGTACCCAAATAAAATACTCAACCACTGTCATGGTTGAGTATTTTAGTATATGAAACCATGTTGCCAACCATCCATGGTTATCAACATAGTCACGGGCCTGTAGGTGACCACATGTCTAGTGAACTTGTAGG